>NC_043011.1:49794239-49799239 GCF_006345805.1 Octopus sinensis
TAATGTGGTTTTTAGAGTCAAGTTTTGTCTGCTATTTCCAGCGTGGTGGTATCTCTTAGATACCCAAAATTATAATTATATATATATATATGTGCTTCTTTCAGTTTTCGTCTACCAATTCACTTGCAAGGATTTGATCGGCCCGAGATACTTGTCCAAAGTGCCATGAACTTATATGTATCAATGTATGTATATATAATGTTAATGTTTGTTTTTATATGAAATTATATATAACAGAATTAAATATGTACATACGTACACACATGCATACGTACATACATACATACATACATACATACATACATACATACATACATACATACATACATACATACATACATACATGCATACATACGTTCGTACGTACGTGTACATCTGTATACATTGGTGCCATTGTGTTTTCAATCATAGATTACACGTACATTTTCTCTTTGTATTCGTTTCCCCGCTACCAAAACCACCACCAAATCAATTTACCGGTTAACAGAGATATGGGTCTTCCGTAGATGCAATTACACGACTGCATAATTGCAGACAGTTGCACACAAGTACGCACCATTACAAACTGGACTGTTCTGCCAAGAGAAAAAAATATTTAGTATTGATGGCTGCCAAAATATGCAAGTCTTGGCAACAAAAATTCAGTGGTTTTTACATGATGCTTTTGGATTTTTTTTTGCATTTCTGCTGTGTTTTTCTTTTTGCATACATGGTTGTTGGTGAATTATAAATATCAGGTCAGAATCTATTTCAGCCACCAACAGCGAAGGTTACTAGTTTGTAGGCTCCATGGAAGTTTTAGCGTCGTTGATAATCATTTACGTGTTTATTGACAATGTTAATGCGTGAGTGACACTTCCGGTACCACGGCGGATATATATCAGGAAATTATAGTATTGATTGATTGTAGTTTCTTTTCTTGATTATCAATTTATTTATTAATTTATCTTCATTGTTTATTTATTCATTCATATTTAGAGTTTTCTAGTGTGAATACCAGGTTGCGTTAGTAAATTCCTTCCTGTAGCACCTCGCGCAAGTGTCTTCTACTATAGCCTCGAGCTGACCACCACCTTTTGAGTGGATTTGGTAGACGGAAACTGAAAGAAGCCTCTCGTATAGATATATTGGATAATCCCATGAATAATGCGGGTATTTTTATATTTCACTATTTTTCAAAATTAAGATAAATCAAAAATACACTCTCTCCCATTTTCCACAATGCTCTTCATCTATCTTGTAGACTTTCCAGCCCCTCTTCTAGAATTATTTTGTCCGTGACGAAAAATGCTTCGCTAGTACTGTTCATCCGCGTCTACTGAATTCATATTTTTTCCGTCCAAATGATTTTGAATACTGCGGAATAAATAATAATAAAATGGGGTGATGTCCGGTGAATATGATGGGTGGGGTATCGTTTCCAATTCAAACTGCTCCGGCCTTTGGAATGTCACCGTTGCTGTATGTGGCCGAGCATTATCCTGATGGATGAACATCTTTTGTCTTGAAACCAAAGATGGCCGTTTCTTCTAGTGCTGGCAGTAGATCTCCATTGTCATCGTTTGTTTTGGGTTTCAAAAATTCAAAGTAGACCAAACCATTCACATCCCACTAAACAGATAATAATAATTTCATAGGTTAAGATCTTCTTTATCCTGTGGTACCGGTGTTTCACCCTTCCATATTCACTGCCTTCGGCACTTGACATTTCTATACAGAACCCATTTCTCATCACCAAACACTATTCTTTCGAAAAAAGATTCATTCGTGAGACGTGACATCAAAGAAGATAACACATTCACTCACTGCGTGCAATTAGAGTCGGGATGTTTGTGAGGAACCCATTGACCCAATTTGCTGACTTTTCCGATGGTACGCATGTGTCGATGAATTGTTGAATGACCAAATCCAAGCTTCTCTGCTAGTTCGTCAACAGTTACGACGGGCTTTTGTTCCACCAGAGTTTGCAGGATTTCCTCGTCGAGCTCTACAGATCTTCCGGGACGAGGCTCGTCTTCTAGGCTGTAGTTTCCGGCCCGGAATTTCTGGAACCACCGTTGACACTGGCTTGTAATTTTATGTCCGATTCCCATATACTGCATTAATACTCCTCACACTTTCCGTTGCGTCGTTGCATTTAATGAACTCATAAAGCAAAATATGCCGAATATGCTCCTTTTTCATTTCCATTATAGCTTTGCAAAAATAACTGAGAAAATTGAACTGCACACTTCAAAACTTGCACTGAGAATAAAGACAATTGCTTGAACTAAAAGTCGCAGGGACGGGATAAACTACGTGTATCAACTTGCTATAACAAATGAGTCTTACATATATATATATATATATATATATATATATATAGTTAATCCAAACAAGAAAACACAGAAAAAAAGAGAAAAAGAACACAGCAACGCAGGACGTGGAACAATTAAAGTATTATTGACGCTCAGGAAAGAAGGGAAGGAGGGTTTAACGTTTCGAGCGGAGCTCTTCGTCGGAAACAAGGAGAAGGAAAGATCCCAAGAAGGGAAGACAGAGGAAAAAAATATTTGAGCTGGTGGTCCTCAAGAGATCACAGGAGGTGGGATTAGCACAGAATTAAGTCTAAGAAATTTCAAGAGGGAATTTAATAAAAATGAATTAAAAAATTACATTACGAAAATATTACAGGCTTCGATGAATCTCATCTCATCAAATATCAGTAAAACTTTATAAAAAAATTAAAAGAAAAACGGTGTATCTTCTGTCTGAAATTGGGGAGTGACAAGACATGTTCTTGACCCCCAGATAGATCATAGAACAGAGTTCACCATAGGTAAACAACATCAGCGGCAAAATAATGACTAAATCAACACAAAGGAGTGTATATAATAACAGCCGAATGTTGTTCTGACGAAATAATATCGTATTAAAAGCGAAATATCTTCTGGATGAAATAGTCCTAGATAGACCATAGGCGATAAAAGTAGGAATGTTCATTACTGGAAAACGTTTTAATATATTTTGCTCGATGATGTCTGCCTTGTTTTCAACTACTAATATTGACTAACAATGTTGTCAGTTGGCACGGCGCCTGAGAATTTCCTGGGATGGCCACGCTTAATTGAATTGAGTTTATTGCATTAGACACCTCGCTAGAATCTGAATTCAAAGCGTAAAAGAACGTAAGTGAATGCTGAAATGATTTTAATCCGGCCCCTTTTGCCCTCGCTGCATCGATAATTATGTCTCTGAATATAACCAGATTAGCAGCTTTATACTTTCTGGGACTTTAGGTAACTTTTTAGATTAATATTGGCGTAAAATTCACGGTTACAGCGGGGGCACGTAATAGGAAAGTCTGGACTCAGACAGATTTTTGCTTTCTATGTCGCGCTCTTGTCTTTAGCTTACCTGGTCTTTTCTCATTCTAAGTGCTATATTTTGGGCGATCATAGTACTATGACATAGTGAGTGGTCTTAAGTAAGATGTTCCCAGGTAGACTGTTCTATGTTATACTTAGGAGGGACATCGAGCTAGCAGAATAGTTACCACGCCGGACAAAATTCTCAGCGGTATGTCATCCGAATTTACGTTTAGAGTTCAAATGCTGCCGGGTCGATTTGCCTTTCATCCTTTCGGTACCTATCTCTCCAGACTGAAGGCGGAGACTAGATTTACCTAACGTTCATATGCACCTACTACTAGTCGCATATCCTTGATCGTGTGCGAAGTCTATGTGCCAACAGTATTATGTAGCCTGAGCACCCAGAAACAGCTGTTGGATCTGTAATATCGTATCAAGAGAATATATTATGTCTTGTTGTTTTTGTGCTCTGTGTAAATCTTCTCTGTTAATATGTAAATATTCATATATTTATACATGGCTATTCAAATATTCTCCGACTTTGTTTCTCTCTATTTACATGTATATATGTATGTGTAATTTGTATAGTAGCATAAACGCTTTTATTTGTTTATTTGTATCATTATTTCCATATCTGCTCATGGATATATATATATATATATATATATATATATCAAAATCAAGGAACGGCCATAATAGGCCATTCACCCACTAGAAATAACAGCCAAAGCTTCAACCGCAAAACAACATTAATTCCGCAAACCAGGAGAAAATTAAAAAAACATTTAACCTGTAGTTCCTTATACGCGATGCACCGTTTCATCTATTGTTTAATGGTAAACTACCTGATTAAATTAAATCAAGCTAGTCTTCCATAGGCCGATAGATTCATCAGTAAGAACAGCCAGATCGGAGCAGATATTTACACGAGGCACTTCTATCACTGCCTCGGCCAATATCTGACCTAAAATTTTAATTTTCAAATCATCGCACTCGCGCCAAATTTATCGGCAGGCAAATATAAGCCGCCGATTCCATTACGGATAAATTTGGCGCGAGTGCGATGATTTTAAAATTTTAGGTCAGATATTGCCGAGGCAGTGATAGAGTGCCTCGTGTAAATATCTGCTCCGATCTGGCTGTTCTTACTGATGAATCTATCGGCCTATGGAAGACTAGCTTGATTTAATTTAATCAGGTTAGTTTACCATTAAACAATAGAATGAAACGGTGCATCGATAAGAACTACAAGGTTTATGTTAATGTTTTTTTAATTTTCTCCTGGTTTGCGGATTAATGTTTTTTTGCGGTTGAAGCTTTGGCTGTTATTTCTAGTGGGTGAATGGCCTATTATGGCCGTTCCTTGATTTTGATGTTGAATTTATAAATGGTCTATGACTATTTAATTTTTTCCCACTAGGCCGCTGGTGGCAAAAAAATTCTACGAATTTTTTTGCCACCCTATATTGATTAATTATGAATTTTCTGGTTAATTCCGTAAATGGAATCGGCGGCTTATATTTGCTGCCGATAAATTTGGCGCGAGTGCGATGATTTGAAAATCTTAGGTCAGATATTGCCGAGGCAGTGATAGAAGTGCCTCGTGTAAATATCTGCTCCGATCTGGCTGTTTTCTTATGATGAAATCCA
>NC_043011.1:49801739-49814239 GCF_006345805.1 Octopus sinensis
CGAAAACATAAAAACAAAAACATAGAAAACGAACCTTTTTTCGAATAACGTAAAAAACAAACAGCGAAACGAACGAGACATGCAACATGAAGAATATTCCCCTTCATCAGTTGTCCTTGTTTCATCTTCTCCGCGTTTTCGAAGGCAATATATATATATTTCTTTACTGCCCACAAGGGGCTAAACATAGAGGGGTCAAACAAGGACAGACAAAGGGATTAAGTTGATTACATTAAACCCCAGTGCGTAACTGGTACTTAATTTATCGACCCCGAAAGGATGAAAGGCAAAGTCTACCTCGGCGGAATTTGAACTCAGAACGTAACGACAGAATATATAACATAGATCATCTACTGATTGACCTGGAGACATCGCATCACCTGTTGTGGTGTTTCCTCGAGTCATCAGATCCAAGGCACCACGCGATGGGACTGATCTCAAAGCCTAATGGTTACAAAGTGAGATTCTTAACCACAAAATCACGATTGTATTTGTTCTCTCCCATACTACTTAAATTGTCCACCGCAAACCACTCCATCGTTCCGAGACGGCTGGCGGTGATATGAGGTAGACACGATGTTGCTATTCCTAGCGCGTCAAGTAACCGGCTAGTGGTACTTCCATTGTCTGGCCGTTCAAGCTAATGGTTTCGGTATCTTCGCTATCGAATATACTTTTAGCCTTTTGTTATTGACGCTATAGGAGCTGTTGTGGTTGTTGCTGTTGTTCTTGTTGTCGATGTTATTGTTGTTGTTGCTGTTGTTGCTTCTTCTCAGGCCTTTCTGTAGAATCAATCGCTATTAATATTGCGCCGTCTCCTCCGTTCTTTGATTTAAGACAAGAAATATGAGATTTAGCGACATTTATCATTGTCTCCTTCGTTCTCTTCCTCCCCTTCTTCTTCTTCTTCTTTCTGATTATTATTAATGTTGTTGTTTTGCCTCCTGGTGCTGCTGTTGCTCCTACAGCTGCTGCTGCTACTGCTGCTACTGTTGTTGTTGTTGTTGTTGTTACGACAATGCTTTATCTCCTGCCAGAAACAATAGAGCGCTTCGCTCAAATATTAAGAAGCAAAACATTAAATCTACGCAGTCACCTAAAAGTAACAGTTAGACAACTAATATTAGTACTGCCTCTGTCTGTGTTTCTCTCTCCCTCTCCCTCTTATTCTCTCTGTCTGTCTGTCTATCTATCAATCTTTATATCTACCTATCTAGCTAATTATTTATGTATCTATCTCTGTCTAACTCTCTGTCTATTTATCTATCTGTCTATTTTTCTAATTCTCTGTGTATCATCTCTCGCTCTCTCTTTATCTACCTATGTTTCTATCTATCTATCTATCTATCTATCTATCTATCTATCTATCTATCTATCTATCTATCTATCTATCTATATCCCTATCTAACTATCTACCTACCTATCTACCTACCTACCTACCCACCTACCTACCTACCTACCTACCTACCTACCTACCTACCTACCTACCTATCTATCTATCTCTCTATCTCTCTATCTCTCTATCTATCTATCTATCTAACTGACTAACTAACTCTGTCTATCTATGTATTTATCTACCTGTCTATCTAACTGTCTATATTTTATCTATCTGTCTGTCTGTCTATTTATCTATCTATCTAACTCTTTGTATATCTATCTATTTATCTATCAGTCTATCTAACTCCTTTTCTATCTATCTCTCCCTGTGTATCTATCTATCTGACTGTCTGTCTCTCTCTGTCTATCTATGTGTCTATGTGTCTATCTGTCTGTGACTCGCTCGATCTATGCGTGTACTTGTGTGTGTGTGGTGTTTAAGAATATATTTATAATATTAGTATCATGTAAGTATGCATGCATATAAGTATGTATGTGTGTGTGATTTTCTATAGATACGCATTCAAATATTTACAAATACTTACACACTTGAATCACGTATACACACAAGTATGTAACTTAGGTATATGTTTGCCAGTGTGATTAAACAATCACTTGTTACAGTCATCCAGTTGCAATGAAGTACACGGAACTGACTTATACGAGATCGTGTTAAGTCCTGTCACCAAACATATCGCAGTTTACATTAAAATATAGATCGTACATAAATTTCCATTACAATATGAAAAATTCTTAAAACAAAGGGAAAAAAATTAGGATAACTCAACAGGTGGAGCGCAACCAATAGAATCTACGTAGAAGTGTTGTGAGGATTCTAATGCTTTATTTCTTTGCCTATATTTTTAGGTAAACTCTGCTGAGCTATCCTTGCTTTTTTCCTTCGCTGAATTTTTGAAATTGCAAATATAGTTTACGGGAAATTGTATTTGTAAATATCTTCAATGAATTCATTTAAGCTTTTCGTAATAGTTAACAGCATCCTTTTTGTGAGTTAATCTAAGCATTCAGTGCATGAAAACAGCCTAACACAGGATAGATACAAGCCCTACTGATAATTATTTTACTGCTCACGAAGTTATGGATACGAGGTGGGTGCTGAAATGTTCGTGGCTTAGGATAAAAGTTGGCGAGCTGGCAGAAACGTTTGCACGCCGGGCGAAATGCTTAACGGTATTTCGTCTGGAGAGGAGACAAACAATGACAGTCAGACGGATTAAGTGGATTATATCGATCCCCAGTGCGTAACTGGTACTTATTTAATCGACCCCGAAAGGATGAAAGGCAAAGTCGACCTCGGCGGAATTCGGCGGAATTCGAACTGCCGTTCTCAGTTCGAATTCCGCCGAGGTCGATAAATTAAGTACCAGTTACGCACTGGGGTCGATGTAATCGACTTAATACCTATTTCTGTCCTTGTTTGTCCCCTCTGTGTTTAGCCCCTTGTGGGTAATAAAGAAATAGGAAATAGGTATTTCGTCTGCCGTTACGTTCTGAGTTCAAATTCCACCAAGGTCGACTTTGCCTTTCATTCTTTCGGGGTCGATTAAATAAGTACCAGTTACGCACTGGGGTCGATATAATCCACTTAATCCGTCTGTCTGTCCTTGTTTGTCTCCTCTGTGTTTAGCCCCTAGTGGGTAGTAAAGAAATAGGTATTTCGTCTGCCGTTACGTTCTGAGTTCAAATTCCGCCGAGGTCGACTTTGCCTTCCATCCTTTCGGGGTCGAGTAAATAAGTACCAGTTACGCACTGGGGTCGATGTAATCGACTTAATCTCTTTCTCTGTCCTTGTTTGCACCCTCTATGTTTAGCCCCTTGTGGGCAATTAATAAACAAGGATAAAAGAAAATACAGGAGGATCGGTTAATTATGATTTTATTCAACATGTTGCCCTCTCAAATTCACACACTTATTGCAACGGTCGAACAGTAACTCGAAGCCCTGTAAAAGAACTCGGTAGGTTGGGTCTCTTTAGCACCCCCTCGTATCAAGACAAGACTTTCATATCTTTCTATTCTATGAAATGTTAGCTAAAATATATCGGAATATCCAGAGCGTTATAAATAACATAGAAATGAAAATAAAAATGCTGTCAGTAAACAAAGGCATGGTTGCGTGGTTAAGATACTTGATTTGCCACGAAGTGGTATCGGGTTCAATCTCACTGCGCAGCACTTAGGGCGCGACGCTGTTTTAAGAGTGAATATGATAGACAGGTGTGTGTGTATATGTGTGTGTGTGTGCGTGTGTGTCTATAATACGTATGTACTTACATATATATATATATATATATATATATATATATATATATATATATACTAAGCAATAAAGGGTTTAGCAACGAATTGCCTTACCACATACCGAATTTAGAAATAGCAGTCAAAGAGTTATAGCTATTTCTTCTACTAAAAAGGGAGATCTCAGTAAAAACAGCAATTGGAATTTGACTGCTATTTCTAAATTCGGTATGTGGTAAGGCAATTCGTTGCTAAACCCTTTATTGCTTAGTATTACTTAAATTTTCCTCGAATGAGGCTTTTACATGCCGAAGACTACTTGGTGTAATTGATAATTATTCTAAATTAATTAATTTCACCCTTCATTATTACGGATAACCATATTTTATCTCAGTAGATGACCACAGCATCTTGTTTTGGCTACACGCGGGTGGAAAGGGCTGGTGACACAATCTTTTCATTCACACTTTGAATTTAGTGATACTAGTTGCGGATTCTAGCTCGCTCTGATACTGAGTTGATTGGTGCCTTCTAGTATCTCAAAATTCAATATATAATCATTTATGATTATAGTATTCTACGCTGAAGAGAAAAGAAGTTTGGTAAGGTAGAATTATTTAATATTAATTCTTATGCTTTCCTAAAAACTTGATTTCGAAACGTGCGTCCGTAGATAACTTAAAATTGTATGATAGATTGCCGTCAATCATTCTCTCTTACCTGTTTGTGTCTGCCTTCCAATTGCTGTTTTTACTGAGATCTCCCTCTTTAGTAGAAGAAATAGCTATAACTCTTTGACTGCTATTTCTGAATTCGGTATGTGGTAAGGCAATTCGTTGCTAAACCCTTATTGCTTAGTATTACTTAAATTTCCTAATTTTCCGAATGAGGCTTTTACATGCCGAAGACTACTTGGTGTAATTGATAATTATTCCAAATTAATTAATTTCACCCTTCATTATTACGGATAACTATATATATATATATATATATACAAATTTTTTGTATCTAGTCCTGGAAATTATATTTGTATGCGACAGACTATGCTGATGAGCTTGCAGGTTTCCACGTAGCCATATGCGTGGATATTGACAAGCGAAACTGATAGGTACACAGGTGTTCGTTATTATTTCGTATATTTTCATTTGTCTTGCTTATTTTTACGCTTTGGTTTATGCTGAGATTTTATTTGAGAACAAATTCTTCGTGGAAAATAGCGATTTCGACGTCTATATCTAGCATGTTGACCGTCCACTGTTAGTGGTCAGTCCTTTAAAATTTGTATGTAGGATGTTTTTAATATGCTAGGACACTGGTTTTAATTGATTAATATCTATTTCTACCCTTATTCAATTTTATATATATTACATATAATATATATATATACATATATATTTATACATATACATATATTCATGTTTATATATATAAATATATACATATATATATATATTAACATATGTGTGTATCTTTCTACCTGTGTTTGTCACTCAGCTTCCACTGGTTGACAGACTATTGGTTTGTTTACGTCATTCTTATTATTCAGTATATGTATATTTATATGTATATATCCTTCACTCTCTCTCCCTTCTTCTCTCTCTCCCTCTCCCCTCTCTCTCTCTCCTCTGTATATATATATATATATATATATATAGGCGCAGGAGTGGTTGTGTAGCAAGTAGCTTGCTTACCAACCACATGGCTCCGGGTTCAGTTCCACTGCGTGGCACTTTGGGCCAACAAAAGCTTTCTGAGTGGATTTGGTAAAACGGAAAATGAAAGAATCCCGTTGTATATTTGCATATATGTATATATATGTGTATATCTGTGTCTCTTCCCCCAACATCGCTTGACAACCGATGCTGGTGTGTTTACGTCCCCGTAACTTGGCGGTTCGGCAAAACCGACCGATAGAAGGAGTACTAGTCTTACAAAGAATAAGTCCTGGGGTCGATTTGCTCGACTAAAGGCGGTGCTCCAGCATGGCCGCAGTCAAATGACTGAAACAAGTAAAAGTAAAAGTAAGTAAAAGCAATATATAGTTAGATAGATAGATAGATAGACACATACATACAATCATACATATATATACTCTTTTACTCTTTTACTTGTTTCAGTCATTTGACTTCGGCCATACTGGAGCACCGCCTTTAGTCGAGCAAATCGACCCCAGGACTTATTCTTTGTTAGGCCTGTACTTATTCTATCGGTCTCTTTTGCCGAACCGCAAGGTGACGGGGACGTAAACACACCAGCATCGGTTGTCAAGCAATGCTAGGGGGACAAACATACACACACACACATATATTATATATACATACATATATACGACGGGCTTCTTTCAGTTTCCGTCTACCAAATCCACTCACAAGGCTTTGGTTGGCCCGAGGCTATAGTTGAAGACACTATCCCCAAGATGCCACGCAGTGGGACTGAACTCGGAACCATGTGGTTGGTAAGCAAGCTACTTACCACACAGCCACTCCTATGAATACATACTTACACACACACTCACGCACACACACATGCAGTTTAGATACAGTATATTGTGCGGTTTGTAAATATATATTTTCTCTTGCATTCGTTTCAGGCATTGGATCGTGGCCATGCTGGTTCGTTATCGTATTTCACAAACACTGTAAGCACACACCGTAATATATAAATTTACCTGACATGTTGGTTATAACTTTCATTCTATATAAGGAAAACTCAAAAAGAAAACGAAAAAGCCATAAAATATACTAAATTAGTATATTCTAAAACATTAATTGGAATTATAATTACTTGATATCTGATATGGAAATGTAAGCATGGTAATGAAACTTAAGTATAGATGATAAATATACAAAAAAAGCAGAAACGGTCTTTTAAAATTAAAATAATGGTATGACAGTATAAGTATGTATGGTGATGTTTTATACATTACATACTTTATATATATATATATATATATTATATATATATATATATATATATATATATATATATATATATATATATATATATATTATATATATATATATATATGTATATATGGATGGAGGACGTGGTGGTGTGTATGAGTGTTTATATTTAATGTATGCACTTAATGTGTTTGTTGAATTATGTGTGGAGTGTTGATGATTGTACATATTCATATGGTGCATGCGTGGCTGTGTGCTAAAAAGCTTGCTTCTAAACCGCATGGTTCCATGTTCAGTCCCCTAACGTGTCACCTTGGGAAAGCGTCTTCTACTATAGCTTCGGACCGTCCAGAGCCTTGTGAGTTGATTTTGGTACGCAGAAAATGAAAGACGTCCGTCGTATTATATATATATATATATATATATATCCTTATTTCTTTCTGTGTTCCTTCTGTGGGAGAGCGTAGGCTCGAAACGTTAACGAATTTTTCACTTCTCGAGCGTTATACTAATACATCTGTTTATTGTCTACACCACGTGTCTTCGTCTTTTATTTTTTGTGAATCGTCCCTCTCTCTCTCTCTCTCCTCTCTATATATATATATATATATATATATATATATATGTATCTGTATGTATATGTTATGTATGTATGTATGTATGTATGTATGTATGTATATGTATGTATGAATATGTATATATATATATATAAGTATAAGTATATATATATATGTATATGTATATATATATATATATGTATGTTTATATATATATATATATATATATATATATGTGTGTATATATATGTATATATATATATATGTGTGTGTGTGTGTATGTGTGTGTGGGTCTGTGTTTGTGTTTGTTACCCCACCACCGTTTGAAAACCGGTGCTGGTGAGTTTACGTTTCCGTGACATAGCGGTTCCGCAAAAGTGTCTGATAGTACAAGACTTTAAAACATAATCACTGGGTTCGATACATTCGACTAAAAATTCCCAAAGGTGTCGCTACAGCATGGCCTTAGTCTAATGACTGAAGCAAATAAAATATTTTTAAAAATATAAAAGATATACATGTATAACTGAGACATCTATACAAAAACTACATATTTATGTTTACGCATATGTATATATATATATATATATATTGGTTTCAAATTTTGGCACAAGCAAAACAATGTCGGTCATCTCTACTGGAACAGATATTGTCTCTATGCATTGTTTTCCCCGACTTCGACCAATTCATATATATTTTCTGCCTATCCTGAGGAAAGCGTTTTCGATGTTCACTTCTCAGAGAAGTATCAGCTTTCTTTTTTTCGTTTGCACCATATTACAAGGTCGGGTTTTGGTGTTAAAAACTGAGAGGTGATAATTACCAATAGGAACCACTGAGAGTCTCCAAAGATCCCTCCCATTTTGAATCATTCTTATTACGCAAATGGTTGACTTGCTGCATTCCCGTTCCTATGCTACACTACTTTATCTTCCTATGCTACACTACTTGTGGTGTTCCGCCGTTGATAATTAAAGCCAGTACATCATACTGCACAGATCACTCGCGTCTATTTTCCAACACCTTAAGTGAGTGGATCTCAACTAGGGTTCATATGGCCTCCGGGAGTCTGTATAAGAAATTTTGTTAAAATTTGTGAAAGAAATTGCTTATATTTCCACAGTACACAAAATATTTTAACAGTTTTTTTAAAAACAACTTATATTAATATTTATTCATAAAAATACATTGTTTTTTAAACATTGAATGGCTCTAAGGTCTCTCCCCTTGAGTAGAAAAGGATTTAAAAGGTTCCATAAGCAAATAATGTTAGAGAACCACTGCCTTAAGTAATGGACTAAGAAGCATGTCATAGACGGAGCTAGTCGTAAATATTATTCAGGCTACTTTCTATGACTAAATTCTTCCATCCTACCTTTCTCCTAACCACAAAATCCTCCCGTTCTGTACACTTTCCGCACTAATTACATTGTAGCAACTCCATATAGTGTTCTTTCGCCTCTTCTTTCTTTGCCTTGTTGGTTATAATCATAACACTTCTTGGTACTGTTCCCGTTACATAGGGATTCTTAATACATTATCAATTCTAGAAATTACACATATATTATAGAGAATGCATTCAACAATTATAACTGCTGCGCACTGCATATATACTATGTAGAGTAGGTTCCATATAATAGCACTACTGAATATTGAACATATATTTCATAAAATTCTTTGAACAAATTAACTCTGGGATGCGCTGTATGCATATTACAATAAGTTTTTTTCCCCCAGTTATTATACATTTAAGATCTGCATGCAGCTTATGTAAAGTACACTCAATATAATGGTACCACTAGGGGCTGTAAATATGTTACAAAGAATACTTTCAACACAATAAGAAGTAAAATAAAATAGCGCCTACATCAGAGGCGGAAAGATCTGCGCCATGTTGTGTATTGAAGAGAAGCGCATTAAGAATAAGGGAACTGATATAATTATGAAAGTTATAATGTACTTCAATGCGTTCGAATTGTGAAAGATATATTTATGCAGGTATATGTGTGAGAGGTAATGTGTGTGCGTGTGTGTGCATGTGTGCATGTGTGTACAGGTGTATCTGTCTCTGTATAGGTATGACTTTGTGTGTTTATGTGTAGGTGTTTAACTCTGTGTGTGTGTGTGAATGTGTGTAACTATAGGTGTTTAACTCTGTGTGTATGCGTGTATGTGTGTAGCAGTGAGTGACTGTCTGTGTTTCTATGTATACATGCAGGTGTATGTGTGTAACTGTATGTGTCTGTAAGCATGTGTGCAGGTCTGTGTATCTGTGTGTGTGAGCCTGTAACTATGTGTATGTATGTAGTTGTGTCACTGTATGTCTGCATGTCTGTGCATTGGTGTATGTGTGTGTGTTACTGCAAATGTTTGTATGTATAAGCGTAAATACGTTTGTGACCACCTATGCATCAATGTGCTTAGAAATATCGGTATTTCCTTGATCATGGAATCGGTAATTCGATATATCTGCAAGTGATATTTCTACACAAGAGCATATATTCTTAAAGTATTCCCCCCATACTTTATATTACCATAATTATTGTGTTTGCTTAGTCTGCGAATGTAAGACAGGGAGCATATGGAGACAGACAATAATCCAAATATTCCTCCTCCCTGATCAATTTCCCTCTCTGATTACCTTTCTCCTCTCTCTCTCTCTCTCTCTTTAACTCTCAGTCTCTCTCCTAATCTATCTCTCATTCCTTCGATACTTATCCCCATTCCGTCTCTATCTTTCTCATTCTCTTGTTCTTTTCCTCAAACCTTCCTCCTTCGATCCCGCTTTATTTTCTTTCTCCTCCCCCTCTCTCTCTCTCTTTCTCTCTCTCTCTCTCGCTCTCGCTTTTACTCATTGTATGACTCTTTTTATCAGTTTCGTTCTGTATGGGTTAATTCCTTACGTACTTAGTGGGAATCCACAAGCCGTCAAAATGGTGATTGTGAAAAAACAAGAACAACAACAATAAGGGGAAAAGGGTCAACAAACAACAGCAATAATAATATAATAATATAATAAAATAATAATAATAATAATAATAATATAATAATATAATGATGATGATGATGATGATGATGATGATGATGATAAAATAAATATAATAATAATAATAATAAAATGATAATAATAATAATAATAATAACGATGATGATGATGATGATATAAATAATGATGATGATGATAATAATAATAATAATATTTATAATAATATAATAATAATAATAATAATAATAATAATAATAATGATAATGATATGATGATGATATCCGATTAATAATAAAATCATAAGAATAATAAAATAATAATAATAATAATAATAATAATATTGATAATATAATAATAATATGATGAATGATGATGATGATGATAATAATATATATAATAATATAATAATATAATATAATAATAATATAATAATAATATAAACATGGCAGGTGGAATAAAGAAGCAAATGAAAAATTAGTGAATTTTTACATTGAAAATGTTATATTATTTGTTGTTCATTTTTTTTTTGTTTCTTTAAATTAAATTTTTTTTTTCATCATTATAACGTGTAAAAATGAATTTAACACGCATAAATAGTTTGAATTTACAGCGACTGCTTCAAGCATAAATAAATCATGTAAAAAGAACCGTGCCTCTTTTGTCATATTCCAGGTATAAATTCTTTGTTTGAAAAAAAAAAAAAAAAAACGAAAAAAATATGGTTTGGCATTTCTAGCTCTGATCTGTCACTACTGTACGTGTAGATTATATATTCTTGTCGAGAAAATATTTCCTGCTATTCGTCGTTCTCACACTTCAAGTTGAAACCATTTGCGCACGACAAAATATCCAGCTGTTCATGTCAGCCATTATAACCGGAAGCTCTCCATCGAAACCAGTTTTGCATTGAGCTTCTTTTTCTTTCAAATACTAAATTCGGTTTATATTTGTTGATATTATTATCATTATTATTATCATCATCATCATCATCAACCTCATCATCATCATCATCATCATCATCATTATTATCATTATTATTATTATTATTATTATTATTATTATTATTGTTGTTGTTGTTGTTGTTGTTGTTGCTGTTGTCATTTTTTGTTCCTGTTATTATTATTATTATTATTATTATTATTATTATTATTGTTGTTGTTGTTGTTGTTGTTTTGTTATTAATTTAGTAAAATCAAACGAAAGAAAATAATAAATTTCAATGAAGTACTTTCCTATTATGTTAGGATGCAAGTGATTAAATTAACAATATTTTAAAGAAATTACATTATCTTTCTTACAAACAACTTCAAATACTAGTGTGTAATTGAAAAAAAATTTTTTTCAAATTTTCCTTCTTTATTTTGACCGATGAAATCTCAGCTGAATCGATAAGGCGACAAGAGGATATTCACTTATAATGGTAGCATTTGTTTGATATTACTGGCAGTGGTGGGAGGTAGCGGTATCAATGGCAGCGACGAGGGCGACGGAGGTGAAAACGACGACGAGGATGATAAGGATGAGGATGAGGATGATAACGATAATGATGACGATAATGAAGATGGCGATGAGGACGATGATGGTGATTACGAGGCTGGCAGTGACGAAGATGAAGTTGACGAGTATGACGATGACACGTGATCGTGATAATGATGACGTCGATGATGACGACAACGATGATGTCAAAGAAGATGATGAAGATGAGTGCAGGAGTGGCTGTGTGGTAAATAGCTTGCTTACCAACCACATGGTTCCGGGTTCATTCCCAATGCGTGGCACCTTGGGCAAGTGTCTTCTACTATAGCCTCGGGCCGACCAAAGTCTTGTGAGTAGATTTAGCAGAGGGAAACTGAAAGAAGCCCGTCATATATATGTATATATATATATATATATATATATATATAATATATATATATATATGTATGTATGTATGTATGTATGTATGTATGTGTGTGTGTGTGTATATTTGTGTGTCTGTGTTTGCCCCCCCCCATCATCGCTTGACAACCGATGCTGGTGTGTTCATGTCCCCGTAACTTAGCGGTTCGGCAAAAGTGAACGATAGATAAAGTACTAGGCTTACAAAGAATGAGTCCTGGCTTCGATTTGCTCGACTAAAGGCGGTGCTCCAGCATGACCGCAGTCAAATGACTGAAACAAGTAAAAGAGTAAAGAAAGAGAGAGTATGATAACTGCTAATGTTTATGACAATGGCGGCTATTGTGATATGAAGAAAATGGAAACAGCTTTTGTTGGTTTCATGTAGAATAACCGGCAAATGATAATTGTGAGTAGCATTATAAGATAACCAATATATTTATGAAGTCCGCTCTGATTTCCCTTGTACAACTGCCCTTTAGTTGACAGTCACACACAATACATGTTCCGTATATAAATCATTATATCTTTATATATAAAA
>NC_043011.1:49821739-49877962 GCF_006345805.1 Octopus sinensis
GCTCGTAAAGATTGGATGAGGAAGAAGGCAAAATCTATCAAGGTATTTGGCTACGTTTTTAATCCGACCGTGGTTTACTTTTCTTGTATCCTGGAGAAAATAGGAATAATATATTGAAGCCTACAAATCGATTGTTTTGCTTTTAAATCCGTGGTCCATAAAATGAAGTACCAGTCAATTACTAGGTTCGATATAATCCACAACCCACGCTGTGCAAAATTGCCGGCTATGTGCCTAAATCACAGACTATTATTATTATTATTATCATTATTTTTATTATTATTATTATTGTTGTTATTATTGTTGTTGTTATTGTTGTTGTTGTTATCAACATTACCATCATCATCAGTAGTAGTAGTAGTAGTTGTAATAGTAATACTAGTAGCAGCAGCAGTAGCAGTAGTAGTAGTAGTAGTAATGTTATTATTAATGGCTTCACAAGTATTACACCAACATGGATGCCTATACACGAACGCTTGGCCTTCTCCAAATGAAAATGAAATTTCCGGTATATCTCTTTGCTGTCTTCAAAAAAGGAAAGATAAAAAAATGAGACTATACTTGCCTAAATGCAAAATAACGGGATGATCACTGTTAGAATTGATATTATCATGTACACTTGGTTGATAAAGGATCACCTAGGGCTAAGCTCCTTGCAAAACTGGAAACAACATCTTAAATCATATCACAACCAATGCAAAACAGCTATGATATCGTTCATGTGATTATATCATCCAATGAAAATAGGAGTGCCAGCAAGCTTTAAGATTATTTCTTTCAGAGATTCTCTGAACAGCAAAGGGCTCCATATAGATTACCTTACAATTGAATCATAATACTAACTACTTAAACTTTCTCGGTTCTGAAAGCCAGACAAAAGCAAATTATTTAGTTTGTTGGGAAAAAGATTTTTTAAAAAAGGAAGAGTTATTTGGATACCTGCAGGTAAAGATGAATATATAGGAAAACAGATAAATTAGCGAAAATAGAGACCAGAATAAGAAATACTAGACAGAGACTACATTGTAAATCTTTCAGAATCAAGAGATTTTAAAAAGCAAGAAATAAACAATCGAATCAACATTCAAAGTATCAAAAGATAAATAATCTTCAATTATATCGACCAGATCTATCAAACTGTAACTCTTCATTATGTCAGTCAGATCTAACAACATATAAAATGTATCACATATTGAACAAGGTTAATAAATGAGTTGTTAATAAATACTTTGATCTTTATTCTATCACGAACAGGTCGTATGGCATCAAATTTATGTTCTTGTAGAGACTATTCAGAAACCATATGGCATTATTTGTTCCAATGTAAAAATACCCAATAAATTAGAGATGTTTACGTTGCAACAGTCATGAACAGCAATGAGTGAAATATAGGTGTATTCATGTTCATATATACTATTTTTTCATACATATTATTTGAAAGGAGAATATTTCCTTCGAGGAAGTTTCTACAGATTATGTCGTTCCTTGTCCACGTGTACACAGACGTATTATACATATTAAAATGCTCAGTTTTAACCGAGATGACACCTTATAAACTGATTTGTAAAAGTCAACAACAGTTGGATACGCAATTTAGGCGGCGAGCTGGCA
Organism: Octopus sinensis; assembly: GCF_006345805.1. NCBI lineage: Eukaryota > Metazoa > Mollusca > Cephalopoda > Octopoda > Octopodidae > Octopus > Octopus sinensis. The sequence continues at coordinate 49,823,351 of NC_043011.1, forward strand.
GAAACGTTAGCACGCCGGGCGAAATGCTTAGCGGTATTTCGTCTGCGTTACGTTGTGAGTTCAAATTCCGCCGAGGTCGACTTTGCCTTTCATCCTTTCGGGGTCGATAAATTAAGTACCAGTTACGCACTGGGGTCGATGTAATCGACTTAATATCTATGTCTGTCCTTGTTTGTCCGCTCTGTGTTTAGCCCCTTGTGGGTAATAAAGAAATAGGATACGCAATTTATTTTCAAGCATCCACCAACCTTGAATAAATTCTTGCAATTTATGAAGGCAACAAAAACATTTAGCAAAGTTATTTAGTTCTTCTTTATCTTGTTTTATTTTTTGTTTTCAGTTTTATTTTCTATTTTGTCATTCTTTTTCTTATACCTGCCAGTTTTTTTATGCTTTTATGATTGAATAAATGGATTAAAATATGCGTTTGAATGTAACCTCAGCTCCGATTCGTGATGCTATGGCAATATTTCTGAGATTATATTCACCAAACGGAAAGGAATATTTTTTGCTTCATGGCACTATAAACTTAGAGGCTGTGGAGGCGCAATGGCCCAGTGGTTAGGGCAGCAAACTCGCGGTCATAGGATCGCGGTTTCGATTCCCAGACCGGGCGTTGTGAGTGTTTATTGAGCGAAAACACCTAAAAAGCTCCACGAGTCTCCGGCAGGTGATGGTGGTGATCCCTGCTGTACTCTTTCACCACAACTTTCTCTCACTCTTACTTCCTGTTTCTGTTGTACCTGTATTTCAAGGGGCCGGCCTTGTCACTCACTGTGTCACGCTGAATATCCCCGAAAACTACGTTAAGGGTGCACGTGTCTGTGGAGTGATCAGCCACTTACACGTTAATTTCACGAGCAGGCTGTTCCGTTGATTCGGATCAACCGGAACCCTCATCGTCGTAACCGACGGAGTGCTTCCATCCCAAACTTAGAGGCAACCTTAAGGTGTAATATATATTAAAAAACACAACACTAACAGCTTGGGTTTTAGTTGAGATTACATTGTGAAACTTTGTGTATCTCTACCGTTCTGCTCTTTATAATATTCACCAATGTAATGTTATGTTTTATCATTGTTTCCGTGACCTTAAGAAAAAGGAAGCTTCAAATAACGAATAATGACATTCAGTTGACTATAAGAACCATGTTCTTCTATAATGCATTGAACTATCCCATTCTTTGATGCTTACAGCAACATGTTTCTGTGTGTGCGCGTGTGTGTTTCTGTGCGCGCGCGCGGTATGATTTCGTGCTTGCGTACGTTTTGTGCGGTGTGGTCTGTGGTATCTATTACATATATGCATATCTATCTATCTATCCTCTACTATATCTATTATCTATCTATTATCTATCTATCTATCTATTTACTATCTATCTATATTATATATATATATATATATATATATCTATAGTAATATATATATCCTCTCTCTCTCTCTCTCTCTCCACACACACCACACACTCACGTGTGTATATATATATATATATATTATATATATAATACATACATACAAAGAGCGAGAGTGGGAGATGCATAGGGGAAGAGATAGACAAATAGACAGATAGATAGATAAATAGAGAGGGCATAATATATTATATATATATATATATATATATATAATATAGATATAGAGATAGATAGATAGATAGATAGATAGATAGATAGATAGATAGATAGATAGATAGATAGATAGATAGATAGATAGATTAGTAGTTGCAAGTATTTACACGACCAGCAGAACACTTGTCAATATTTATAGTGGAATGCTTTTATGAAATGCTTTTATAGTATAATTCTCTCTGTTTGCTTCATACCAAGACTGAAATCTCATGTCAAGATATATTCTACACATTCATCAGACGACACAAACTTCATTATTTATAAACGCTGAACACAAACACTCGCAACACACTCACTCACACGTGTATATATACATAAATACATACATAGGTATATACGGTATATACATATATATATATATATATATATATATATACATACGTATACATGTACATAACTATTTATACATTTATGCATGCATGTATCATTAACTGTATACAACGCTTTAAATCAGCATGTGAATCAATGAAAGGGCAATACCATTTGCATATACAGTTACATACGTGCGTATAAGTACAAATGCGTATGTATAAAACTATATACAATTATATGTATATATACATACACACATTATATATATATATAAAATATTATTAGAGACAAAACCACTATTTTGCAAAACTTCATAATTTGAAACTGACTTATTGGAAGTCCACCTGAAGATTGTCGATCAAGACAAGAAACAATTGTAGTGGCGTTTTTTTTGACTATTTATAAAATTTTAGTATTGATTAAGTCTTTCCTTGTTTGTTTGCAAAATAGTGGTTTTGTCTCTAATATATTTTATAATATTTTACTATAAAATTGGATTTAATCCTAAATCTGATTTTTTCCCTGTAAATTTGATTTATTCCCTAATATTTTATATATATATATAATATATAATATATATATCTATAACTATATATATATTATATTATATATATAATATATATATGTATAATATATTATTATATATTATATATACATACCTATCTCTCTAACTTTATATCCATAAACTTCTCTTCTACACACACATTATATATATATATATATATATATGTATATATATATATATATATACATACCTATCTCTCTAACTTTATATCCATATACTTCTCTTTTCTACCCACACACATTAATATATATATATATATAGATAATAGAGAAAGATAGGTGAGAAGAGAGAGAGCGAATCCGTATATACATATCCACAGACATACCCACATTTATCTTGGATATAGTACATGTGCAATATGTATGCATTTCTTCGGTTTCATATTGCAAATGCTGTTTATATATTCATATAATAATAATATAATAAATTATTGTATACAGTGCTCAGGAGCACACCACACTGCCAGAAAGTGCATATCAAGTACATGCAGTAATGTAAAATGTCTGGAAAGCGACACAATGTATGAGTCAGATACATGCTTGTTTGTGTATGGAGGGGAGAAAATCAAGTGTAGTGTTGGCGAATCTCAGAAGCATGGAAGTTTTGAAGGATGCAGTGCTCCGACAACTAACAACTGATGCCGGCAGTTTGTTCCATGCTTCAGCAACTCTCAGCGTGAAAAAAATGTTTCCTGAAGTCATGGGAGCTGTGCTGTTTTCTTACTTTGTAAATATGTCCACGGGTGTTAGATGGGTGGAGTTTGAAAAGGTGCTCAGAGTTATTGTTTGTACGATGGTTGATAGATTCCTTTAAATTTATTTCGACCAAAAACAAAAAGAAACTCTAAATAAAATTTAACTCCCCAAACAGAATCAAATACCTTGTTTTCCTTTAAAAAAAAAAAGAAACTATTCTATATAGTTTCATAACGAAAGCAAGGGAAATAATCATTGCAAAGTATTTTGATTTGGTTCGTTTCTTTTCTTAGTTTCCAATTACTCCGATAATATCATGAGGAAATAGCTTATTTCATTTGATGATATTTTATACTATTTATTTATATATTTATACAGGTGTTTCGTTATTTCTTTGTTTTTTGTCTTCAACGCCATGTCTTTTAGTAAGGTGGTTCGTTTGTGTGTGTGTGTGTGTGTGTGTGTGTGTGTGTGTGTGTGTGTGTGTGTGTGTGTGTGTGTGTGTGTGTGTGTGTGTGTGTGAGTGTGAGTTTCTTTGTGGCAGTCGGTTTTGATATCTTTTTTTTTTTTCCTTCCTCCAATATGCAATTAAAGATACGTTAATTAACGAAAGAATCTCTTAGTAATGAGTCTTTATATAATAAGCTACTAAAAAAAAAACATACACACTAAAATGCAATAAAATATAATAATAATATAATAATAAATAATAAGAATGATGATAATAATAATAATGATAATAATGAAATAATGATAATAATAATAATAATAATAATAATCATAATATAATAATAATAAATAATAATAGAATAATAATAATAATAATAATAATGAGATAATAATAATAATATAATAATAATAATAATAATTAATAATAAGAAAAAATAATAATAATATAATAATATAATAACTAATAATAATAATAATGGTAATAATAATAATAATAATAATAATATAATGATAATAATAAATAATAATAATCAATAATAATTAATAATATAATAATAATAATAAATAATACATATGAATGAAGAAATGAAAATTTTATTAATAAGTCGAACAATAACTACAACCAAAAGTAAATATTCGGTGAAATTAAATTTTGAAAAAGAAGAAAATAAAATTAGAGAAAATACAATTAAACGAAAAAATTTAATATAGAGAGCAACGAAGAAGTTAAATAATTCGGAATAAAATTAGAGAATACCTGCTTTGATAAAGTTTTTGTCTTCCTTTTTTTAATTATGTGATAGGTTTGTCTTTTGCCTTATATATTATTTCATATGCTCATATAATTTCTCTATATATATAAAATATATATATATGTTCGTATGGATATGTATTTTTTCATATATTTATTGATGTAATACTTAAATATTTACATACATGTGCGGATTTAATTCTGTGTGTGTGTGTGTGTGTGCGCGCGTGTATCGTAGTTTGTAGCATCTGCGTTAATTATCTTTCTCCTGCTTTAATTAACAACTGTTCAATGTAATAATATCGTCCGCATGTTCGAGCCCAGCTTAGAATTTGCTTTAATATCTACGAACTAGATTTCCTTCTTTCTACCTCTCTCTCTCTGTCTACCCCTCCCTCTATCTACCACTCTCTCTATATATATATCTTTCTCTTTCTCTGCACCTCTCTCTCTCTTTGTTCACCTTTCTTAATTATCACTTTAAAACACGGAGTACATTTCGAAATATAATTAAATGTAAATGTTTCATGTTGTATTATTTTTGTATATTTTGCGGGGCGGTCATCTGCAAACCCCCGTTTCACTATCTTTATGCAGCACTGCTACAACTAATGAACAATTAGCAAACTGAAGACAAATTTTAGTTGTCTTGAATTATTTACAAACACAGATATTACATGAAATATGAAATGAAGATGTGATCATGACACCATCATACACAAAATAGAGGCGTTTAATCACATTTAAATGATTTTCAACGAACGATTTCATTGAAGCCGGTGAGACTTTATTTGTTGATCATGAAAACAACGTGTTATTCTGTAGAGTTTATTGTCTACAGTTGTCAAGCCACGTCAGTCGCCAACAGCTAAACAGAACAAGAGGAGCACATAGGGTGGAGAGTCGCTGAAGAGGTCACAGGGTGTATGGCGAAAGATATCTAGACAAATGACATAAAATTAGAACAATAGGAGTGACTGTGTGGTAAGTAGCTTGCTAACAAACCACATGGTTCCGGGTTCAGTCCCACTGCGTGGCATCTTGGGCAAGTGTCTTCTGCTATAGCCCCGGGCCGACCAAAGCCTTGTGAGTGGATTTGGTAGACGGAAACTGAAAGTAGCCTGTCGTATATATGTATATATATATGTATGTGTGTGTGTGTTTGTTTGTCTGTGTTTGTCCCCCTAGCATTGCTTGACAACCGATGCTGGTGTGTTTACGTCCCCGTCACTTAGCGGTTCGGCAAAAGAGACCGATAGAATAAGTACTGGGCTTACAAAGAATAAGTCCCGGGGTCGATTTGCTCGACTAAAAGGCGGTGCTCCAGCATGGCCACAGTCAAAATGACTGAAACAAGTAAAAGAGAGAGTGAAAAGAGTGATAATGATATAAATTTGAAGGGAAGAACGAATATATAATAGGTGTGTTTATTTGACGAAAAATATCACCATTTCGAAATTTCAACACACGATTTCACATTATGAATCTTGTAAAAACAAAAAAAAATCAGAAATGTAAAAAAGGATAAAATCGACTTCGTACTAAAAGGATATCAAATTTTTCTCTTATTTGGACTATATTTGAACCGTTTTTCATTTCCTTCTTTCATCCTCATTTTCTTACAGCTTAAGAATAGATTTTCTGTTGGAGGTGTAGAAGTAATTAATTATTGCTTAAAGTAAAGCACAGTATCAAACAAATACTTATACATCCGGTTGGAGTTTGGAGTTTGGTAACGTGATTATGCAAACACAACCAACTGTTGTTTACACCAATCGATGTTAACATGTTATATGATAGGATTTATTAATGCTCACCATGAAGTTTTACTAAGTCGTTAAATTGATGTAACTATATTATCCATTATCCATTACATGGCGGCGAGCTGGCATAGACGTTAGCGCCCCGGGCGAAATGCTTAGCGGTATTTCGTCTGACGTTACGTTCTGAGTTCAAATTCCGCCGAGGTCGACTTTGCCTTTCATCCTCTCGGGGTCGATAAATTAAGTACCAGTTAAGCACTGGGGTCGATGTAATCGACTTAATACCTATGTCTGTCCTTGTTTGTCCCCTCTGTGTTTAGCCCCCTGTGGGTAATAAAGAAATAGGTATTTCGTCTGACGTTACGTTCTGAGTTCAAATTCCACCGAGGTAGACTTTGCCTTTCATCCTTTCGGGGTCGATAAATAAAGTACCAGTTTCGCACTGGGGTCGATGTAATCGACTTAATCCCTTTGTCTGTCCTTGTTTGTCCTCTCTGTGTTTAGCCCCTTGTGGGTAGTAAAGAAATATATATTATCCATTACTGCAACTAGCGCGTTGGGATATTGTATTTAAAATGGTTGTACACAGACCCAAAAGAAACCGCGAAAGGTCTGTTGTTTCTCGGGGTTTTATGAAAACCAATTTAAAGCGCATTCTGTTGCAGCAACCATTATACACCACTGGTACATGTGGTGTGTATGTATATAAGCATGAAGAATGTATATGGAGATAAACTGATAGATAAATCATTCCAGTCCCTGTTTTGATTTGTTAATACTCTGCAAAAAGTATTTTCCCGTATTTTCAAATTTTGTGGATTGCTTACACAAATACTACATATACATACGAAGTTAGAATGCAGATGTGATTGAAGAGGAAACGGTTTCGATTTTAAAACTATATATACATGTATACATAAGTATTGACGCACATACACACACACACACACACGCACACATACACACATGAACAGATAGGTAGATGAATAGACTGACAGGCAGATAAATAGATAGATAGATGGATAGACAAATAGATATATAGATGGACCGATTGATAGACAGAGTGTGTGTGTGTCTGTGTGAGAGAGAGAGAGAAAGATAGATAGATAGATAGATAGAGAGAGAGATAGATAGATAGATAGATAGATAGATAGACAGACAGACAGACGAACAGACGGGCGGAAAGACAGACAAACAGACAGATAGGTAGGGAGATAGATAGATAGAGAGAGAAGGAGAGAGAGAGAGAGATGAACGGAGAGACTGATAAAAAGCCTGATAGATAGATATTTTCTTCTTTTTTAATTCTAGTTTTGTTCTTCTTTGTGAAGCTCTACGAAAACAGGAAGAATATAAAATGTCGCCAATGAGTTTGTGCCAATGTTTTAATTACTTTTTCCTAGTCGTTCTGAATTCGAAGCTATATATTCCATATTTTGGATATGGAAAAATTATTTGTCAAAATATGTCTTGAGATAAGCTTCCGATCTAACTAAATTAAAAATGTTTTCTTCCTCAAATAGCCAAAAATGTAATTTCTTCCCCCTAATGTCTCCCTTAAATATCAGCCACAAAATAAATAGAAATATTTATTAGATCGAAGCGTCATAACTAAATTAGTAGTTATATTGGAATTTTCATCCTCCCCGGTTCACTTCCAAACATTAAAATGGAGAAACTCTAATTGCTATTTCATTATCTTCCTAATATTTATAGACGAGAGAAAAATAAACCTGCTATCATCCACCACTATTGGTTTTAATTCGCAGTTCGAAGATCTTTCATTTATTTGCATTAAAGAAAATAAAGACTTATTTGATCAGTAAAATATCGTATGAACCATTGCACTCTTTCTTACGGTTGCATACGTCTTGTGCTGCAAGGGAGCGCGCGCTCAGTGGAGCAAGATTCTTGCAGAATAAACTAAAAGTAGAACGGCGGTAGAAAACAACGAGAAATCTCTGCTGTATTTATTCCAAGAAAAATCACAAATCTTCCGATTTTGGCATGGTGGCTCCCAATTGCCAATGGCTGCAAAACTGGAAGCGCGCTTGGCGAAAGAGAAAGAGAAAGAGAGAGAGAGAAACTAAGTCACAGAGTAAAGGAGTCATAGAGAAGAGGAGAGGAGATATGTAGAAAGTGACAGCTTTTTTCTTAGGCGTTCGTAGAACTTCTCATTTGGCCTTTCAAAATAATGGTTTTATCATCCTTTTTCCAAATTTTTTTAGCTCTAAGTCTTCTACACCTATATTATATATATAGGAGACGTATATTCAACACATACCCGTCTACATTTTATGATTATTCCGACAATTATACTCAGTATCATATACATTTTGGCGGCATTCTGTAAGAGCTAGTCGCCAGTGTCCAAAGTAGAAGAAAATACTCCAGAAAGTTATTTTTATTGGTACAACTGTTGTGTCATACATTCATGGCTGAAATTATATTTCCAGTAATGTTTATCCTGCTACGTCTTCTGTGTAAGATTGTAGCTATGGTATTACATTTTCCTGTCTATCGCATCGTTACAAACAACATGGCGTTATCAGTTTAAGGGAATAGTATATGTTTGCAGGTGTAAAAAATCATCAACGAAGATTGCAAACGGAAGTGGTTTGCTATTGATCCTTGTGGAACTTATACATTGATGGATTATTGAACAGGCGTAGGAGTGGCTGTGTAGTTTCCTTACGAACCACATGGTTCCGGGTTCAATCCCACTACGTGGCACCTTGGGCAAGTGTCTTCTACTATAACCTCGGGCCGACCAAAGCCTTGAGTGGATTTAGTAAACAAAAATTGAAAGAATCCCGTCGTATATATGTATGTATATATAGTTGTTTCTATATATGTTTGTGTGTCTGTGTTTATCCCCCCAACATCGCTTGACAACCGATGGTTGTGTGTTTACGTTCCCGTAACTTAGCGGTTCGGCAAAAGAGACCGATAGAATAAGTACTAGGCTTACAAAGAATAAGTCCTGGGGTCGATTTTCTCGACTAAAGGCGGTGCTCCAGCATAGCCACAGTCAAATATCTGAAACAAGTAAAATACTAAAAGAGTAAAAGAGTAATACTGAGTGGAAAATGCTTATGGTGGATCTCGAATTAAGGAAGTGGTGTAAGCACCTTAGCATTAATGCAAGAATGTGTCTACGAGTGCCGAAAATTTCCTGGCTTTCGGAGTATCATGAAAGGCCTGCTTGGCGGTCCATCCTTTCGAGTTCTTTTACAGGGCGTAGAAAACCTGAATGACTGCTGCAATAAGTGTGTGAATCTGAGAGGACACTACGTTGCATAAATATAATAATTAACTGATCCTCATGTATTTCTTTTTACCCAAAGCCAAGAATTTTTCAGCACTCCGCCCTCGTATATAATTGTTCATTGTCACTCATTTCTTGCACAAAGACGGACGATGATACTTTCGCATAATTTTTAAAGCCAAAAACTTTTCAACACTCCACTCGTGTATACTCTTTTCTCTTTTCTCTTTTACTTGTTTCAGTCATTTGACTGCGGCCATGCTGGAGCACCGCCTTTAGTCGAGCAACTCGACCCCCGGGACTTATTCTTTTGTAAGCCCAGTACTTATTCTATCAGTCTCTTTTGCCGAACCGCTAAGTAACGGGGACGTAAACACACCAGCATCAGTTGTCAAGCAATGCTAGGGGGGACAAACACAGACACACAAACATAGACACGCATACATATACATATATACGACGGGCTTCTTTCAGTTTCCGTCTACCAAATCCACTCACAAGGCTTTGGTCGGCCCGAGGCTATAGTAGAAGACACTTGCCCAAGGTGCCACGCAATGGGACTGAACCCGGAACCATGTGGTTCGTAAACAAGCTACTTACCACACAGCCACGCCTATATATATATATATATATATATATATATAGTTACAAAAAGTAAATAAACTTGGAAAATGCACAGAAGTATATTGTAGGGAATGTTTAATAAAATATTACCGGTTTCGATGTATCGATCCTATGAAATACTAGAAATATTAGAAAAAATATTTTGGAGAGTGGGAGAGAAAAAACATTTTTGGTAGGGTTTTACAGTTTGTATTCAAATGTGAGTCCTTAAGAACTCAAATTCCTCTCTCAGACTCACACACTTATTGCAGCGGTCCTTCAGTTTTTCTAAGCCATGTGATCTTTTCAGCACCCCACTCGTATATATAGTTGAATGAATGAATAGATATGTATGTCTGTTTGTATACTTGATATTATAAAACCATATTCTTAGAACTGTAGCCTAACAGCTAATTTCCTTCTGTTTCATTTTCACCAGTTACGTAACTGAAATATCTAGTCGGATATGGCTGTAAATAGGTGCATCACGAATATACATACGTACATACATATATAAATACATCCATTCATCCATCCATCTCTCCTTCCAGCCATTGAGCCATCCATCCATCCATCCATCTATCCATACACAAATATAATTATATTTGCGTATATCTCTGTATGTATGAACTTCTGCGAGCGTGGTTGTGGATACGTATGTTAATATACACATGGATGCTTGTGAAGATTGTGTGTATGTATTAGTATGTGTGTGTGTATTCACATATATTTATGCATATATGCTTACACGTGTGGATATATATGTATAAATGTGTGTATGTATATTAATACATTTTTAACTATATATATATATATATATATATATATATATATATATATGTATACCTATATATATACCAATATATATATATATTGAGAGATCTGTACACTATTTCCCTCTCGCTCTCACACACACACACTTGCACATATATATACACATACATTCATACACTCACAGTGAAAGACATATAGAAAAACAAACATACTTATATAATATCTTGCTTAATCGAAAGCATACACTATACACATATACGCACACACGCACACACATAAGCACACATACACATGTACGCGGTGCACTCGATTACTTAAAACCAAGATTAGATAAATGTAACGCCTTTCCTGCAACTTTAAACGGAAGTGCCCCCAAGCTTCATTTGTATCTATGCGCGGAAAGACATACTGCGAGAGTGATTATCACACATAATATTTACTGTTTCAGCTTCTCCATCTTTCCGTTATCCACTGTTTATTACACGCCATCCATCCTTCATTGCGTCATCTTGCACTCACTCACTCAGACAAACACACACGCACACACACACGAGTACATATATATATATATATATATATATATATATATATATATAATATATATATATATATTATATATATATATATATATATATATATATATATATATATATATTATATATATATATGTATATATATATATATATATATATATTATATTAAATTAGAGACAAAACCACTATTAGGCAAATCAAACAATGAAAAACTTAAGCCAATACATAAGATATATTATATATATAACCGAGCAATTGTTTAACATGTCCAGGAAAACTAATTTATATTGGTCGTTGCTACACGTATTTTGTGAAAATATTTGGTCGGTTCGTCTAGTCTGTGTGCTGAAGCATTGCCTTTCATTTCCCTTGTATTGTTGGCGAACCCTGTGAGAAGCATATAGAGTAGAATGCTTGGATACTATAGAACAGAGAACAAACACACGTTATTTGTTAATAAGTTAATTTCATGAGATTTAATTTAGTTAAATTTTATTTAAAGACTGCAAATTCGGGCGAGGTTAATCTTTTTCTTCGTTCTTTCTGAGCTGATGAAATAAAGTACCAGTCAAGTAATGAAGTCGATGTAATTGACTAGCGCCCACCCTCAAATTTTCAGGCTTTGTACCTATAGTAGAAAGAATTTTATTATTATTATTATTATTATTATTATTATTATATTATTATTATTATTATTATTATTATTATTATTATTATCATTTACTTTTAATTTGCATGTTTGCTATTATCACTTGCCGATCACCAGCGGCCTAGGATGTTACAGTATGACTGATATATATTTACTTAATTTTTTCAAATTCCTTAACAGATATATTTTTATCAATGGGAACACTTTATTACTATTATTATTATTAACACCTTCTTTCAATTTTATTTCCATTTCTTGTCGTGTGTCTTCCTGATACCTAGGGCAGAGGAGCTCATTGTATATATTCGTAGGCCATTAAAATAGACACCAGATTATTATTATTATTATTATTATTATTATTATTATTATTATTATTATGGTGGAATCGTTAGCACGTCGGACCAAATGCTGCGCCGGATTTCATCCGTCTTTATGTTCTGAGTTCAGATTCCACTGTGGCTAACTTTACCTTTCATCGTTTCGGGGCCGATGCAATCCACACGCCCACCTCCTTGGAATTGTTGACCTTGTGCCAAAATTTGAAACCATTCTTCTTCTTTGTTTTCTTGTTGCTATTGATGTTGTTGTTGTTGTTGTTCGCTGTCGCTGCTGCTGCTGCTTTTGTTGTTGTTCTTGCTGCTTTTGCTGTTCTTGTTGCTGCTGTTGCTCGACTTGACAAAGGATTGGGTTTATTCCCTGTAGAATTTACGTGCGTAACGGATTACAGCCTGTAAAATTAGATATCCCCAAGCTGTTAATAATCCAATAATCTTTCAAGTTCTCAAAACACTTCTGATAATCTTTCCTGTCCCTAAAACGCAAAACCTTCTCTAAAGACTGTACCTGACATTCCATTACGATAGCCTTCAACCATTTGTCTATGTCATTACTCACGGTCCTTAATGCATTTATTATTACAGGCACAGCCTTTACAGTTTTCATACTTCAAATTCTTGCAATTTTAGATTTTAAGGTGTTATATTTCTTTCTTATTTTTCATCTGCTTTATTTACAATCCTGGCATCTAACGGACATGAGGAATCAATCAGGAAGTAAAATCGCTTTTGCTTGTCTATTATTGTTATATCCGGCTTATTATTTTCTATCTTCTTATCTATTGGAATTGGAAAATCTCATAACATTTTGCACTCTTCGACTCAAGCTATCTTTCTACACGTAGTTATACCAAGTACTTGAAGATTCAAACTACCATTTCTGAATAATATGGCAGAATCCTTTGTTCGCCGGGCAAAATGCTTCGCGGCATTTCGCCCGTCGCTATGTTCTGAGCTCAAATACTGCCGAGGTCGACTTTGCTTTCATTATTCCAGAGTCGATAAAATAAGTAGCAGTTGAGTCCTGGGGTTGATGAATTGCGACGTCACTGGCACCAAGCCTTATCAGCATTTGCCCTTCCCTTGCATAACATCGGTGGCAAGGTGAGAGGAGACCGTTATGCGTGTGTGACTGCTGATCTTCCATAAACAGCCTTGACGGAAATGTGCCTCGGAGGGGAACTTTCTAGGTTCAATCCTATGCTCATTCATGATCGAAGGGGATACCTGTGTTTTATATATATATATATATATTATATATATATATATATATATATATATATATATATATATATAAAGATATACACACATATGTATGTATACGAACTGTGAAGTATTTGCATAATTAATGATATGATGGCGGGAAAAGAGTACTTCCATATTAAAGCTATGTTATTTTTCTACATCTATTTAAAATTTTCGACACTATTGCCATTAACTTTGATACATTTCTATTGTTCCTTATGCAGCTGCTACAAGACATTTCTATAGAACTGTTTTGTCTTCTAAGCTGACCTCTGTTTTGCTATCGACTGAGAATTTTGACCGTAAGGGAATAGTTTCTATGCAGTAAATTATACTTCAAATTTGGAAGCATAACAGCTTAGGATGAAATTGATTAAATATTAAAAAAAAAATCTAAATATGTATCATAAAAAAGCAATCAAATAAAGCGATAATTTTAAATCATTGGTGAATGGTTGGTAACCTGTCTCAAAGCTATACTAGAATATTTATTATATGTGTAAAAACATATAATAATAGTTTCAAATTTTGGCTCAAGGCCAGCAAGTTTTTAGGGAGGAGATAAATCGGTTACATCGACTCCAGTGTTCGACCAGTATTTTCATTGGACAATATGTCGGCATTATAAAATCAAAACCGCAGACAAATGGTATAAACATCATCCTGAAGCTGTGACTGAGGGAGAAAATGTATCGATTCTATGGGACTTCCCCGTGTAGACCGACAGGACTATAAAAGCTAATAAACCGGATATTATTATAAAAGATCAGACAAAAAGGAAGTGTTTATTAATTGACATGAGTATTCCCTGTGATCACAATATAGCGGCGAAAGAATTTGACAAGATTAGTAAATATAAAGACCTGCTAATAGAAATTGAAAAAATGTGGCACCTCAAGGCGACTACAGTACCAGTTATTGTAGGATCTCTAGGAATGATAAAAAAAAGGTACTGAAACCTATTTGAAAATGATTCCCGGCCTACCATCCCTACAGGAAGTGCAAAAAATCGTATTAACTGGAACGGCTCATGTACTGAGAAGAGCACTATCGCTATGAAAATAACATCCATCCATGAATTTATTTATTTATTAATTTTTAAATACATATTTTATCTGTGAATTTGCGCGTGTAATTTGGGAATGCATACAATGCCCTTCTCTGCCCTAGGTGTATGGAAAACACTCGGCGAGAAACGGAAGAAAATTTGAATAAAGAAGGAAAAAACATAATAATAATAATAATAATAATAATAATAATAATAATAATAATAATCACCAGAAATTACCAAAAACATGTAATGAAAAGAAATATTACAAGTAACTGCAGAATATGTGGAGATGGACAAGAAACAATAAATCATATTATCTCTAGCTGCCCAGTCGTGGCTATGAAGGAATATATTCACAGACATGACAAAGTTGGAACCTACATACATTGGAAGCTATGCCAACATTATGGAATAACAACAGAAAAAAGATGGTATAGGCACACACCAGAAAAGGTCACAGAAAACGAGAAAGCAACCATACTCTGGGATATGCCGATACACACAGATAGAGAAATTAAGGCCAACAGACCAGATATAGTTGTCAGAGATCATGAAGAAAAACATGCTTTCTAATTGATGTATCAATACCGGCAGATGACAACGTGTCTCTAAAAGAAATGGAGAAACTCTCAAAATACAAAGACCTGGAAATAGAGGTAACTAGAATGTGGAATCTGAAGACAGAAACAATTCCTATCATAGTAGGTGCATTAGGCATGATAAAAAAATATTCAGACAAATACATAACAAAAACACCAGGACTTACAAACACATATAACATACAGAAAATTGCACTACTAGGCACTGCACACATCCTACGCAGAACACTTTCCATACAATAACCATCAGAGCATCACAACAAATCACAGCACATACCCAAGGCACACAGAGCTGCGCTCGGTAGTGAAGTGAAAGCACGCTATAAAAATAAAACTACTGAATAATAATAATAATAATAATAATAATGATAATAATAATAATAATAATAATAAATGCCCTGATGCAGTGGGGCCCACCTGCAGGGTCATGTGCTGTTTATCTTGATATGAGATACATATCTTGATATGTGTCGCGCACATATGGTCGTGATGCATGTGCCTAGTGTACCCTTATCAGACAGGTAGTCATGATGTGTATACTGGGCTTCGTATATTTTACCCCAGTGTCACTTTGATGGCATGCACTGCTCTCTCTCATAATAATAATAATAATAATAATAATAATAATAATAATAATAATAATATAATAATAATAATAATAATAATAATAATTCATTCATGAATTTATATATTTATTAATTTTTTTAAATACTTATTTTACCTGTTAATTTGCGTGTGTAATCTGGGAATGCATACAATGAGATTGTCTGCTCTAGGTGTATGGAAAACAGTCGGCGAGAAACGGAAAAAAATTTGAAGAAAGAAGGAAATAATAATAATAATAATAATAATAATAATAATAATAATAATAATAATAATAATATAATAATAATAATAATGATGATGATGATGATGATGATGATGATGATGATATTCAGTTCATGTTTGGCATACGAGAGACGAAAGTATTATAGTGGAATTGATAGACAATTATTCACGAGAATATGCTACCGTAAATCGTGAAAGAATCGAAATCAGTAACTATAATAGTAACAATGAAGACTAAATAATAAGAAACAGGATTTTGGATCTACTAAATGTAGAAGAGACAGAATTTGTGTTCGACTTTATGAAGGCTAACCAATGGAGACTAAATCAAGAAACAAGTGAAGTCAATAACGTATTGAAACATTGAAACAAAGAACAGCACACTAACATAAAAAGAAAACGCATCAAGGCTACAATTAGGATTGTGGCAGAAAGGATGGGATTCAGAACTATTGAGAACGGAAGATCAACGGATAGAAGGGGGAAATAAGCAGCCTTGGTGGAAAAGGAGAATTTCAGAAGATATAAACTCTGTGAATAGTGTAGTGTCAATACTTGTCAGGAAAAGGAAATGAAAATTGAAGAATGATCGCAAATTTGAAAAAGTGAAGAAATATGTAATTCAAAAGTCTGAATGTTGCAATTGAAGAACTGAAGTAGTGCACAATATCTGTACTAGGTTTCAACAACGCCTTCAGTCGAGCTTATCGACCGCAGGACTTATTCTTTGTAAGCCAAGTAATTATTCTATCGGTCCTTCTTGCCGAACCGCTACGTGACGGGGACGTAAACACACCAGCATTGGTTGTCAAGCAATGCTAGCGGGGAACACAGAGACACAAATACACACACACACACACACACACACACACACACACACACATATATATATATATATATATATATATATATATATATACGACGGGCTTCTTTCAGTTTCCGTTTACCAAATCCACTCACAAGGCTTTGGTCAGCCCGAGGCTATAGTAGAAAACACTTGCCCAAGGTGCCACGCAGTGGGACTGAACCCGGAACCATGTGGCTGGTAAACAAGCTACTACTTACCACACAGCCGCTCCTGCGCCTAAGGTTGAGAATCGACCAAAAAAGATTTTATCAAGAAATGTGAAAGATTAGTTCCTGATGTTGATGGAAGTCGACAGTTTTGGGGGAAGATATGGAGTAAGCACGGACGGCTCTGCAGCCTGAAGCAAGCAGATTTTATTCTCTGCAAAAGGCTACCCACTTCACAGAAAACAGTATCAGAAACCTGAGTAAATAGAAAAGCAAGTGCAAAGCAGCGGGACCTGGTGATCTGAAGGGATATGGGATTATAAAAGGGTCTGCGGGTGCCATAAATTGTTCGCATAGCAATTTAATGCATTGAGCGATGGAGAAGAGGAAATCCCGGGTTGGGTGACAAACGGAGGAGCAGTGTTAGGTCTTAAGAATGCATCAAAAGGAAATACTGCCGACAATTATAGGCCAACCTTTTGTCTCCCATTAAAGTGGAAGTTACTGTCAGGTGGAATTGCAGGAGGACTGTACAAATTTCTTGATTAAATTGATATATTACAGAGGCTGCCGCGCGGGGCTGTGTGTTTCTGTGTATATGTATGCAATTATCGCGTGTGCATTCTAGGTAATACATATACACATATAAATAAATCATTTCGAAACTTTTGTCGAGAACCCTATAAGGGTCAAAAGTTGATTACAGCCATTCATCATTTTTTCAACCTACAAAGCAAGAGGCAAATTTTCCATATTTATGTCTCTACCATGTAGCTTCACATACATACATACATACATACATACATACATACATACATACATACATACATACATACATACATACGTACATACATACATGCATACATGCATACATACATATATGCATACATACATACATGCATACATACGTGCATACATAGATACGTACATACATACATATACGCATTCACATCTATATTCATATTTATATACACACATAAATTTGTACATATACATCTATACATATACATATGTATATACATACATATACATTCATGCGCGCAAACAGACACGCACACACATGCGTATATATATATGTGCGTGTGTGTGTGTTTATGTGTATTTGTGTGTGAGCGTATGTGTGTATGTCTCAGTATATTTACTGGAATATATAATTGGTACATCCATTTGTCTTCAGAGATTTGTATCCAATCTATTTTCTGTCATTTTGTTTGCTTATTCATAATTTATGAAACTAAAAGCAATGATGCGTTGTCTAATGTAAGAAATATATAGAGTATCATGGCGTCGGATTCAAAATTTAGGCCGTAAAACTGGGCCAAATGATCACGAAATCCGGGCTCCATAAAACGCGATAATGGATGAAAATTGTCATGTTAAACTGAATAAAAAGAAATCTAGTACCAAACAAAAGATATAGTTTTACATGGCACTCTGCGAGAAAAAAAAAATTCAAAATGAAGTTCTTTCTACGTTTGTCAGACATTACTAAAGGAAAAGTGCCTCTCCCCATAAGAGGAATATACGCTTATGGTTTTCTATAGTGTACACGAACTCGGACTGCGCAAATACTGGTCTCTCTGATGAAGATTGAACGACACTAGAAGTAATCATTCTGTCCTCTTACTGTGCTTGACGTAGTTGAAACCTGTTGTATAACAAGTTTTATTTGCGTTTCATAGGGAAACAAAATGTTGAATGTTTGCTGACATTTCACATTTCAAGTTGTGGATAAAATTATAAATGAAAGCGGTGTGTGTCTCTCTCTCTATCCGCTCAGTCGAAGTCGACTCTCGGTCACTCGTTGGATCAGTGTCCTCCAGTCAGTTCTATCCTGGGTCGCTTCCTTCAGACTGGCCATGTCCATTCCGGTATCACACCTGATGGTATCAAGCCAGCGGGTTCTTGATCAGCCTCTTCTTCTCTTGCCACTGACCATTCCTAGCATGATGTCCTTCTCCTGGGATTCTCTCCGCATAATATGACCGAAATATGCCAATCTACGCTTGGTGATCCGAGCTTCTAGCGACATTTTCGGCCTTATCTGCTTAAGAACCTCTCCATTGGTGAGCCTTTCTGTCCATGGAATCCGCAAGAGTCTTCTCCAACACCAAGGCTCGAATGCATTAATTCTCTTCTGGTCAGCTTTCTTTATTAATTATTAAATATACTTGTGAATGCATAATGTTATACAAATTAGCGAAAGAGCACATTAACACAAACGGAGTATACAGTCTAGGTTATGACTATATGAATGTACGTACACATACGCACATGTGTATACAAACACAGACATATATACATACTTGCACACATGCATACACATACTATCTTATATATATTTATATTGGGTTGTCCGGAAAGTTCGTGTCGATTATTAAAGGAAAAAGATAAATAAATACTTGCCATTACATTTTTAATCAACCAAATATAAACCATTTTGTTGCACAATGCGTCTCCATCCTTCCTTTAGCTTCAAAATCCCCACCTTCTCAGAATTGATGTGGTTTCATGACAAAGAATTCATCAAGGTATCTTTTTACGTCATCCAAGGCATTGGAATTTTTACCATTAAGACTATTCTACAGAGACCTGAATAAGTGGAAATCTGAAGGAGCAATATCTGGTGTATATGGAGGTTGGGGTAACACATCCCAGCAGAGCTGCAGCAATTTTTGCCTGGTTCCCAAAGTGCCAGTTATCTCCCCTTAAGAGGAATATACGGTTATGGTTTTCTATAGTGTACAGGAACTCGGACAGCGCAAAATTGGTCTCTCTGAAGATGATTGAACGACACTAGAAGTAATCATTCTGTTCTCTTACTGAGCTTGAGTTAGTTGAAACCTGTTGTATAACAAACAAATATCGGTTCTTCACACAACCGATATTTGTTTGTTTATGTCCCTGTAACTTTACGGTTTACCAGTATTATGAAAATGACCACTGGTGTCAATTTCTTCGACTAAAACCTTTTAGGCGGTGCCCAATCATGGCTGTAGTCAAAAGGCTGGAACGAGTAAAAGATAAGAGGTAGAAGAAAACAGATATGCATATATGTATACATACATACATACACACTCACACATATACATATACATAGAGGGTGCAATGGGTAAGTTGTCGTTATTTTATATTTTTAATTTCGGATACTTATTAATCAGCTCTCATATATATATATATCTTAAAGCCTCCAATTCTGTGCCATACGAACAGCTCATGGCCAAACTCTATGCAGTGGGTACGAAATATGATGGGCATTCTCGGTTGCGTAGTATCGATCGCAACAGTTGACCTACTTGCGCGTACAAATGCAAGTTCCCACGGCTTTATCGATCGCATTCTCACCTGGAATCGGATTTTGTAATTTTTAAAGACTTATACACGCCCTGTTACCGTTAGTATCTATACATCAAATTTGAGCGCAATCGGATGGAGGATGCCCGAGATCCTAGAAGGCACACACACAGACAAATGGAACGGATTTTATATATATATACATATAATATATAATATAATATGCATATATATATGTATATATATATATATATATATATATTATATATAATATGCATATGTATATATAGGCATATATGTAGATGTATGTATATATATATATATATATATATATATATATATATGCATGTGTATTAATGTGTATATGAAAAACACTCACGTATTCATATGTTCAGACATTTACAAATTGTTTTCGTTTTCTTCCTTTCTCCGTCCGTCTGTGTTTAGACGCCGTGAATATATAACACAATGCTGCAGAGAGTGTTTATAGAACCAACAAACGGAAGTTGCTCTTTCAATCAAATGGAACAGACAATAATATGTTTTTAGAGAATAATGTTTACTACTTGTCTCTAATTGAAACTATATGAGACATTACATGTATATATATATATATATATATATATATATATATATATATTATATATATATATATATATATATATATATATATATATATATATATATATATATGTGACCGCGTGTGTACCGTTGGCGATTTTTTTCCCTCTGTCTTCCATTCTCTGAATATTTCCTTCTCCTATGTTTCCGACGAACAGCTCCGCTGGAAACGTTAAACCCTCCTTCTTTCCTTCTTTCCTGAGCGTCCAATAATACTATGTTTGTTCCACGTCCTCGCGTTGTTTTTTTTTTTGTGCTTTCATGTTTGGATTAACTATATATATATATATATATATATATATTATATATATATATATATATATATGTATGTATGTATGTATGTATGTATGTGTGTATGTATGTATGTGTATATATATATATATATATATATATATTATATATATATATATATATGTATGTATGTATGTGTGTATGTATGTATGTGTGTATATATATATATATATAATATATATATATATATTATATATATATATATATATATATATATGTTTATGTTTTTTTTTTTCAGCTCAGAGCTGCGGCCATAGATGGATACATACATATATACGTCGAAGCACACACACACACCCGGTGCATATACAAGCACCGACACATATTTACACCCACACGCTCTGACATGTACACAGGCTAGCGCGCGAACGCACGCGCGCATACACACATACATATACGGACACATACACACACACATACACACGCACACGAACATACACAAACACACATTCAAGGGTTGGACAAAAGAATGGAAACACCTAGCATCATTACATCATAATTTTGAAATATCTATAAAACCGTAAAAAATCTTATTTAATTTTGTTTTTTGATTCATTATTAGTGTTGCTTATTATGTTTTGCTAAAATTGCTGTTTCTTTTCAGTTGTAATCAGAAAAAGGTAATTGAAATTCATTAAAATGACAGATCTATCGGACTTTCAAAGAGGTCAAATTGTTGGTGCTCTATGGCAGGCGCTAGCGTAACAAAAATAGCCGAAATGTTTGGTGTATCAAGAAGTTCTGTCTCGAAAGTAATGACATCCTTTGAGAAAGAGGGACCGTCGAACTCCTACGCGAATTGTTAAAAAGCATCACAAAAGTACAGCTCCCAAAATTACTGCAGAGCTTAATGACCACCTCGAGTTTCCCGTGCGCTGTACAAAGCTGGATTTCACGGGAGGGCTGCAATCAGAAAACCACTACTTTCATAAACAGGCATTGCAAAGCATTTAGAGTGGAGTAAAAACCTATACAATTGGTCCCTAGGGCAGTGGAAGAATGTTATTTTCTCAGGCGAGTCATCCTTTATCTCATTTTCGACCACCGGCTAAGTATACGTGTGGAAACTGTCTTCTTCCAACTGTTAAGCATGGAGGAGGATCTGTGATGATATGAGGGGCTATATATTGGAAATCCGCCGGCCTGATGGTTTCCTTTCATGGCAGAACTAATAGTCAAGACTATTTAAGCATTTTATCTCATCAAATTCATTCTATGGTTGCGGAACTGTTTCCGGAGGGAAACACAATCTTTCAGGATGATAATGCACCAATTCACTCAGCTAAAGTTGTTACTGAATGGCACGAAGAACATTCTAGTGATGTTGAACATCTTATCTGGCCACCACAGTCCCTAGATCTGAATATTATTGAACCTTTATTGTGCATTTTAGAAAAACAATTAATGAGTCAATATCATCATCACTACAAGAAGTGGAGACTATTTTAGCTGAAGAATTGACAAATACTCCTTTAACAATTCAGATTTTGTACGAGTCCATACCTCGTAGAATTCTAGGTGTAATTACTGCCAAAGGCGTTCCTATCCCATGTTAGAATAAATTTGCTTAAAATTTTCAGAAAGGACAATTGAGTGTTGTTAAAATCAATTTTTGTCGACTCCACTATAATAAATTA
The DNA here is from genome assembly GCF_006345805.1 of Octopus sinensis. Classification (NCBI taxonomy): domain Eukaryota; kingdom Metazoa; phylum Mollusca; class Cephalopoda; order Octopoda; family Octopodidae; genus Octopus; species Octopus sinensis. The sequence continues at coordinate 49,846,255 of NC_043011.1, forward strand.
TGTCAAGATGGTATACATACCAGGTGTGGCTGTGTGGTAAGTAGCTTGCTAACCAACCACGTGGTTCCGGGTTCAGTCCCACTGCGTGGCATCTTGGGCAAGTGTCTTCTGCTATAGCCTCGGGCCGACCAAAACCTTGTGAGTGGATTTGGTAGACGGAAACTGAAAGAAGCCCGTCGTATATATGTATATATATATATATGCGTGTGTGTGTTTGTGTGTCTGTGTTTGTCCCCCTTGCATTGCTTGACAACCGATGCTGGTTTGTTTACGTCCCCGTTACCTAGCGGTTCGGCAAAGGAGACTGATAGAATAAGTACTGGGCAAAGGAGACTGATAGAATAAGTCCCGGGGTCGAGTTGCTCGATTAAAGGCGGTGCTCCAGCATGGCCGCAGTCAAATGACTGAAACAAGTAAAAGAGTAAAAGAGTAAAAAAGATATATATATATATATATAATATATATATATAGAGAGAGAGAGAGAGAAGAGAGAGAGAGATAGAGAGAGAGAGAGATAGATGGATAGATAGATAGATAGATAGATAGATAGATAGATAGATAGATAGATAGATAGATAGATAGATAGATATAAACCAACATGGAAGATCTCGGTCTTGTGATTGAGTTTTATGATTGAGAGTTCTAAAAATTACTGGACTGGAAGTCACTGCTTTGTACCAAGGAACTCGCGTTCTACGTCCATTGCAGGAACCCAATATATAACAGTTTTGTGTTTTAAAGACCCACAGATTTTCAAAACATATTCAAAGGGCCTCGGAGATGCATGGAGATCTAGAGATGAGGATGTGTTTAAAGAACTAAATTAGACAATTTTTTTATCTGATATACCAAATGAAGCAACATCAAAATAAGAAACGTAAAAAAGGTTCTGTCCAGTTCACGATTTCACAGGAAACGATTCTGGATACAGACCAGGGAAGTAAGGGGGCCAAAGCATTGACGCTAATAGGGTTATCCAAGAAAGGCCGCAGCCCCTGGCTAAACCGATAACGCTAAAATAGAAAAAAATCTACCTTTAAGGTCCGAAAATATAACGAAAAGCAGTGCAGGCGATTAAATTAACGGGTACTTATTATTTAAGTGATTCTTCAAAGATGAAAGACAGTTTTCCCTGTTCGGATTCGACACCGAAACGGTAAATGTACGAATAAATAAATTAATAATTTAATAAATAAATAGATAATAGAATTAAATTAAATTTGAAGCAAAATTCCACGGCATGTTTGTTTCCAACACAAAAATCGATAAAACAATAGAAATGGTGCTTTTTTAGATATTTCTATTTGATGGTCTGTATTTGTTGTTTAGTTGTATAAATAGTTTAAAATAAGTTAGACTATGGCAATGATAACTAATGCACCGCTGGCACACTTCCTCATCAAGATTCGAACACAGTAAATTTGTTGTTGTTCTGTTGTTGTTGCTCTTCTTCTTCTTCTTCTTCTAATCCTCTGCTGACCTATTTCCTCTCTTGTTGGCCTACTTCAATATGAGACTTGGCATCTTTTTCGTTCTGTAGCATAAGAATATTTCTTTCGCCCTCTCTTTTTCTTCCATTTTTTCTACTTTATAGATTATATTAAATGGTTTGTATTTATTTTACCCTTGCGGAAAGTCAGAAGTTGTTGTTGCTATTATCATTATTATTATTATTATTATTATTATTATTATTATTATTATTATTATTATTATTATTATTATTATTATCATCATCATTATTATTATTATTATACTTATTATTATTATTATTATTATTATTATTATTATTATTATCATCATCATTATTATTATTATTATTCACCAGCTGTCTTGTTCATACGCTTAAGATTTTGCTCCAGCAATTTTTGTTTTCAAATTTAAGTACAGAAATATATTTATTTTCATTTTGAATATTAATTCAAGAAAAGAGTATTAAGCATTTTGAAGTGTTTACCACTTTGTAACAGAGTCATACGCCAAGTTTGTTCCAATTTAAATCATCCTCTTTTAACGTCTTACTCAATGGCAAAAAAAAATTGCTTCTGTTTTTTGGGGATACTTCCCTATGAAAGCTTACGTTGAACAAAGCATAAAGAGCAATCGAGCAAAATGTAAAAAATATATGAAGGAATGTATAAACACATTGCAGAGAATTATACGGATTATAACATTTCCACAAAAGAAGACACCACCTGACACACACACAGAAAAAATACATTGCAGAATAGACATGTTTTGAAACTTCTAGAGCAAAAGTTTACATGAAAAAATATACATCAAACGAAAATAAAGTTGTGAAACATTGTCTTTAGAAAATATCTTTTCCAACAAAAAATGTGCTTAAATATGGAGAATTTTGGTGAAAGAAATAAAACTTAGAACAATTTGTGCAGAAGACAATTTCCAACATAGCCTAAGTTTTCAGAAATTTGCACGAGAACTAAAACGGGTCATGCCCATGCCTTGTTAAAGCCATGGGGTTTATTCCACACAGACAATTTTACAGACAGCCGTGACATAGACATGAAGTGAAATCTCCTTCATTTGAGGAGAGTGAGCATATGGTGACATTGATATTATCTTTAAACAGGTGACGGGTCTACAACAGCACAGGCCCTTAATTATCCGAGACAGATCGCCGAAAGTGAATCGTTCAATATTTGTCAAGAAGAAATACGGGATCCACATCAGAGATATCGGAAAAGACGTCAAACGATTGCCAGTAATCATTCTGGTGGCACAGCAATGGAAAATGGTTACTATCAATGTAACTGTGGGTGACAAACGATGATCAAGAGCACACACATCCTTGTCATCCTACAAGCCACAAAACAACACCAGAATTATGTCCTGTAGAGGCTACTGGGAAAACTTTCAAACCTAGCAGGGAGGGTGGGTAGAAAGCAAAAGGTAGAAAGCAAAACTGTTACACATGTGGCTGTAAAACTCATGTGAGGGCCTACTACCCAGAATGCTTAACGAAAAAAAAGAGGACTAACAAAAATAAATCGCCTATGATGATGATTCTAAAGCGGCACCTGAAAAACTTCTAGAACTGCCAAAATAATGCCTCTTCCTGGCCAAAACTCCTAAGCCCTTCTCCAAGGTACAAGTGGCGGACAAAATTTGTCATCTGCAACAAAAATAGTGAAACAACCAATTAGGCCTTCCCAGCAGCACTATCCCAACCAATTATGAAAAATGGGGGTCTAAACTGATGCCTAATGGAGTCGATCAGCCCTTTTCAAAGACAGGGAAAAAACAAAGACCAAAAATGACACAGATAAAACAACTGAAAAGGGCCGTAAAAAGCAGCGATAATCGGTACAACTTTTGTGGAGAAGAATCTGGTTCTTTCCTGAAGAAATAAAATTCACGGTTTGTCGCAAAACGAACAAGAATTTAATAAAACATTGTGGAGGCACATGGCCAAGTGGTTAGAGCAGCGGACTCGCGGTCGAAGGATCACGGGTTTGAATCTCAGACCGGGCGATGTGTGTGTTTATGAGCGAGACACCTAAGCTCCGCGCGGCTCCGGCAGAAGGTAATGGCGAATTTCTGCTGACTCTATCGCCACAACTTTCTCTCACTCTTTCCTCCTGTATCTTGCAGCTCACCTGCGACGGAGCGGAGTCCCGTCCAGGTGGGGAATCTATACGCCAAGGAAACCGGGAAACCGGCCTTATGAGCCTCCTGGTAACACTGCCAAAGGCTTCTGAAACAGGCCAGTTACTTGATTCACGCCCAGTGTTTACTGAGAGTGTAGCCGCATTCAGGGGTCGCTAACCCTCTATAGAACGCTAAACATGACCTTCCACTAACCGTATTACGAGACTGACAGCGGATATCCTACATGTCAGGTGACACACCTGCTCGCAATAAGGAGTCGCTAGTTAAGTCGTTTGGGTCCTTTCTTACCAGTTATCCTCGAATCACAAGGAACTCACCTCTTGTGCTACCTGTTCCTGTCGATATTTAAGAGCTGCAACAGTGAAAATAGGTAGAATATAAACAATATTAATAATAATGAAGCCAAAATGAATGCAACGTTAGAAGCCGTGTTTATGATAGTTGTGGGTTGGCATATAAGGAATGGACAGTCACTGATTATGACACGATGTTGACGGTAATAGACGAACTGGGTAAAGAAAATGCAGACGTGCAATAAAACACACGGGTTAAGTGGAAGTGGTGAAATGAGGCATATCACAACCATTGATGGAGACCTAAGATTCCGACATGGTAAGATAAAAGATACAGAATTTCTAAGGCTAACCGAGCTTTGAGCAAAAATATAGTAATTAACTAAATAAATGGATGGAAATAAAGTAGGTATTTAAAACATACACTCATATTATTTAAGACATTAATGTTGAAAGAACGTAGAGTTAGGAATGATAAAGTGAAAGAAATAGAAGAAAATAGATTATAGATAAACTAGTGTAGAGCCAAATATAGAGCGATTAAAATTTAATGATGAATAATGGCATGAAGGGAATAACTGCTTAACAGTTATCTAGGTATTTACAGAAGTAGATATTTACAATTTGTGAAGGTGCGTGGCTTAGTGGTTAGGGTGTCAGCATCATGATCGTAAGATTGTGATTTCGATTCCTGAACCGGGCGACGCGTTGTGTTCTTGAGCAAAACACTTTATTTAACGTTGCTCCAGTCCAGTCAGCTGGCAAAAATGAGTCACGCTACAATGGACTGGCATCCTATCGAGCTGGGGATCTCATACTCCATAGAAACCGGGAAACTGGGCCCATGAGACTGGCTAGGCTTTAAAAGGGCGCATTTAATTTTTTTTTATATTTTCTTATTATAAGTTACTGTATTGGACACACACACACACCCACACACATGTTTATATAAATCTCTCTTTCTTATAAATAAATATATTCAAATATGAAATAGAAGCCTCTATCGTAATAAACGTTATCAACCACATACACGGAACGTATACACCACTTCTATTTGCCGGTAGGCTACGAGATAGCGCGGTGAAGAACACTCTCTCAAAGTCCCGGGTGTTAAAACACCTGTAGGATATGAACATATATATATATATATATATGCGTGCATGTATGTGTGTGTGTTTGTGTGCTTGTGTGTACATGTGTTTTTATGCGCATGCGCACACACTGAAGGACGGCAATATTTCCGTTTCCGGAGCATCAGTACAGCAACTGCGCAGCCAGGTAACTTCGTAGCTTAGATGAAATATTAGGAGTAAGATTACACAACATTCAGCTGTTAGACGTTTGAAAAATACCCCAACAAATATTTTAATAATGATAGCAACTTTTGATATGCAGCAGAAGAAATCGGAAAATTTCGTCGGTAGTTCTGTTACACGTGACTCTACGATACAGAACTGGCATTTATCCATTACGCATTTTGAAGTATTTCGACAACAATGTCGATGCATGGTGACAATAACATATAAGTTCAGAACATATACTTTGGATAGATTTATTATCGATAAATACATTATTATTATTTTTTTAGTTAGAATTAGACGAATCACATACACTATTAACCAGTGTGCTATGTTTGGTGATTTTTCTCATATATTCTCAAATAATTTAATAGTTTCTGATATTGATATGACTTACCCCCTAGATTTACTTCGATAAACCCACAGTAAACGAGATTTCAAACCCTCCGAAAATATATTTATGCTGATTAAGTTTTAAGTTAAAAGAATTTCCTGTTATCCCGATATAATCAATAGAAACCTAGTTATTAACTGTAAACGCTTTCACACAATAAATAATCTAAATCATCGATTTCAGAACACATAAATTATTGAATGGGCAACATTTATTGCCAAAGAATACGAAATGTATTGTTTCTTACACACACACACATACACACACACACACACACACACACACACACACACACACACATACACACACACAAACAGACACATACACAAATATATATATATATACATATATACATCCACACATGTATATGTGTATTTACATATGTATGCATGCATGTAATACTTATATGTGTGTGTATACATACATATATATATATTTATGCATGGATGTATATATATATATATATCCATGCATAAATATATATATGTATACACACACATATATATATATATATATATATATAATATATATATATACATATATGTATAAATACATATATATATATTTACATATGCATATATATATATAGATATATATATATATATATATATATATATATGCATGCGTATGTATGTGTACGTGATTATATATTTATTCAAATGCGTATATACATGTATTATATATGTAATGCATCACAATACAATATATATTAGTTGACATTAAACATTATCCAATCAATGATTTCTGTCTTCCGAAATCGATATTTTATTGTTGCGAAAGTATTTCTAGTTAATAACTAGTTACTATTGATTTCATCAAGGTAACTGAAAATCCTTTTAAGTTCAGATTTAATCATCGCAATATGCTTTCAGAAACTTTGATAGATCTTCTAATACAGGTTTATCGAAGTACATCTAGAGGGCAAGATATATGAATGTCAGAAAGTAATTGGAATGTATACGTACTAACCAAACGTCCTATATGGTGGTAATAGTGCTTCTGGTATGTCCAATTCTAAGAAAATGAAAATTACATATTTTCCACAGTAATCCTATCATGAACGTGCGTTCTATGTTGATATATTTCTGTCACTAATATGCATATTCATGTAATATATACACACATACTTACAAATATACATACATACATACATATATATATATATATATATTATATATATATATATATATAATATATATATAATATATATATATATATATATATATATGTAGGTATGTTATGTATGTATGTGTATGTAGTATGTATGTATGTATGCGTGTATATATATATGGAGAGAGATTGGGTATGGGAGAGAGGGAGGGAGTTAGGGAGAAGGGAGAAAGTATTCAGAGAAATCCAACTAGAATCAATCGTATTCCATCAGATGAAGCACCCACACACACCTGTTGCTGAAACGCAAATGTGATCTACTTTATAGGCGTAGGAGTGGCTGTGTGGTAAGAAACTTGCTTACGAATCACATGGTTCCGGGTTCAGTCCCACTGCGTGGCACCTTGGTGAAGTGTCTTCTACTATAGTCTCGGGCTGACCAAAGCCTTGTGAGTGGATTTGGTAGACGGAAACTGAAAGAAGCCCGTTGTATATATGTATATATATATATATATATATATATATGTATGTGTGTATACGTTTGTGTGTCTGCGTTTGTCCCCCAACATCGCTTGACAACCGATGCTGGTGTGTTTACATCACCGTAACTTAATGGTTCGGCAAAAGAGACCAATAGAATAAGTACTAGGCTTACAAAGAAGAAGTCCCGGGGTCGATTTGCTCGACTAAAGGCGGTGCTCCAGAATGGTCACAGTCAAATGACTGAAACAAGTCAAAGAGTAAAAGAGTACTTAAAAATCCTTATATGCTCCATCCTCATGTTATACACACACACACGCACACACACATATATATATGCATTTATAGATATTTGTATGTGTATGTACTGTCATTGGTTATTTAGCCTTGGACAGCCATGAATACTTAGATAGCAGCTGTTCTTCTAATTGCTGGAGAAAATGCAGTGTAGCAGAGTAAGCTCTTACCATACAGACATTCAGTGTTAGCAACCATAATTCTTACCGTCTTTCAAATTTTGAAATAATGATATTAATGCCATTTTTGAGAGATTACTGAGAGACACTGTACATTTTCACTCGGTCCAAACCTTCCCGTTTACCCCTATATTTTCCATCATATTACAGTATCTCTATGCTATTTTAGGGGTCTTACACTCACACGGACTTCAAACGGTATCTATTTTATTGCCTTTAAATTTGACCCTTTAGACCCTTATGATTTTGCAACCCAGCTTCTCCTTCTCTCTGCTGCTATTTCATTTTGAAATAATGAAATTAATGCCATTTTTGAGAGATTACTGAGAGACACTCTACATTTTCACTCGGTCCAAAACTTCACGTTTACCCTATATTTTCCATCATATTACAGTATCTCTATGCTATTTTAGGGGTCTTACACTCACACGGACTTCAAACGGTATCTATTTTATTGCCTATAAAATTGACCCTTTAAACCCTTATGATTTTGCCACCCAGCTTCTCCTTCTCCCTTGAAATTAATGCCATTTTTGAGAGATTTCTGAGAGACACTGTACATTTTCACTCGGTCCAAACCTTCACATTTACCCTATATTTTCCATCATTTTACAGTATCCCTATGCTATTTTACAGGTCTTACACTCACACGGACTTCAAACGGTATCTATTTTATTGCCTTTAAATTTGACCCTTTAGGCCCTTATGATTTTGCAACCCAGCTTCTCCTTCTCCTTCTCCTTGCCACTATTTCATTTTGAAATAATGAAATTAATGCCATTTTTGAGAGATTACTGAGAGACACTGTACATTTTCACTCGGTCCAAACCCCCCGTTTACCCCTATATTTTCTATCATATTACAGTATCCCTATGTTATTTTAGGGGTCTTACTCTCACATGGACTTCAAACGGTATCTATTTTATTACCTTTAAATTTGACCCTTTAGACCCTTATGATTTTGCAACCCAGCTTCTCCTTCTCCCTTGAAATTAATGCCATTTTTGAGAGATTTCTGAGAGACACTGTATATTTTCACTCGGTCCAAACCTTCACATTTACCCTATATTTTCCATCATATTACAGTATCCCTATGCTATTTTAGGGGTCCTACACTCACACGGACTTCAAACGGTATCTATTTTATTGCCTATAAATTTGACCCTTTAGACCCTTATGATTTTGCCACCCAGCTTCTCCTTCTCCCTGCCACTATTTCATAAGTCCCTATTTGATATCTACGTAATATTGATTTACGCTTAATGGGACAACAATCTGAGATAACATCATGAGACATGATGAGATACCCGGTTGGACAGATTGTTTTAATTACTGTGCAATATAAATAGAGACATTGGGAGGTAAGGGGTACGCTGTTATATAAGCAATTAATTAAAAAACTTGAAAGCAAACAAACGGCGAATGACCGATTACTTTCTATCCGTGTGTGTGTGTGGTGCACCTGAGCGTGCGTTTCTGTGTGTTTCTGTCTGTCTTCAGGAACTACGATATGTCTCCTTAGGAAGAGGCTTAAAATTAAGCAGGAATTTATATATTTTTACGCGCACACATACACACACACACACACACACACACATCTATATATACATACATATATATGTATGTATATATACATGTATTTATATACATAGACGTATAATTTCATATATGTACACACAGACACACAGACATGCATATATATATTATATATATATATATATATATATATATATATATATATATATATATATATATAGATATATATGTCACGTTTTCTCTCATTTGCTTTTCTGTAGATTCTGGTGAAGGAATATATATATATATATATATATATATATATATATATATATATATAATATATATATATATATATATATATATCGGTAAAACGTAAGATATATATATATATATATATATATATATATTATATATATATATATATATATATACGTATGCATACACAACACACACACACACATATATATATTATATTTATATATATATATCTAAACAGCAGGTCATGTATGTATGTACATGTGTTTATGTACGTATTCTTTTATTCATTTATTCTTTTGTTTCAATCATTTGACTGCGGCCATGCTGGAGCACCGCCTTTAGTCGAGCAAATCGACCCCAGCACTTCTTCTTTTGTAAACCTAGCACTTATTCTATCGGTCTCTTTTGCCGAACCGCTAAGTTACGGGGGACATAAATACACCAGCATCGATGAAAGATGTTGAAGGGACAAACACAGACACAAACACACACACACACACACATATATTATATATATATATATATATATATATATATATATATATACGACAAGCTTCTTTCAGTGTCCGTTTACCAAGTCCACTGACAAGGCTTTGGTCGGCCCGAGGTTATAGTAGAAGACACTCACCGAAGGTGTCACGTAGTGGCACTCAACTTGAAACCATGCTGTTGGTAAGCAAGCTGCCCACCACAGAGCCACTCCTGTGTCTATATATACATTTTAAAAATTATCTCTAAGTGAAAACAATGCTAGCTGAAGCATTAATATACAGAGCGATCGTTTGTATCAATCTGCTATTTCAATATTACAAGGTTATTGTCCGTTGTTTGGAAAATTTACAGAGAGGATTTTTAGCTGACATATCTTCGTTGTAGTATGTGTTTGTGCGTGTGCAGGGTTATTTTATATTTTTATAGTAATCAATCAGTTGCATGCAGCACTTCTCTGTCTTTTATTTGCGGCCTGTACTTGTAAATTAAAATAGCTTCTTTTACTCTCAAGTTACCGATGTTTCTTTCTGTTGCTTTAATGGAAACTTCGATGTATTGTGAATGACATTTCAGTTGGAGGTTTTCGATGGAAGTAATATTAGCTTATAGCCTTTCTTTAACCAGAATATTAATTTGTGTGTTGTTACTTCTGATGTAAAATTCATTACATTTATATACGTCATGTTATATACAACCCAGAGTCGCAGATGAGTATTTTCATTTTTGCTCGGGAACTTAGGCAATGTACATAAATGATTGTATTATCTCGAACTGCTTTTTAGTTAGGACTCTTCTCAGGGAATATCTGTAGTCTAACAATCGTATATTTAATTCCTTATTATGGAATGCATTGCGGATTGCAGTGGCTGACTTTACGTTTAAAATGTGACAGTTGTAAAAACAAGTTGTCCTTGGATGGGCAGGTTTAGTTATGTAGTCTGTTGATGTCCTGGCATTTAGCCATTCTGTAATACATTTTCGTTTAGTAATGCAAGGTGTTGGTATTTTTGCTTCTTGCCTTGCTCCTGAATCAGATGTCAAGCGTTCCAACCATGAGAGACCGATGCTAGATATGTCGAAAGACTTGTGGTGATTAATAATAACAATTCTCGTTTATTCCATCTTCCGTCATTTATTAACTGCATACATCATACATATATATATATATATATATATATATATATATATATATATATATATTAATATATATATATATATATATATATATACACTCTTTAACTTTTTACTCTTTTACTTGTTTCAGTCATTTGATTGCGGCCATGCTGGAGCACCGCCTTTAGTCGAGCAAATCGACCCAGGACTTATTTTTTTGTAAGTCTAGTACTTATTCTATCGGTGTCTTATGCCGAACCGCTAAGTTACGGGATCGTTAACACACCAACATCGGTTGTCAAGAAATGCTGGGGGGACAAATACAGACACAGAAACATATATATCTATACATATATACAACGGGCTCCGTTCAGTTTCCGTCTACCAAATCCACTCACAAGACTTTGGTCGTCCAAAGGCTATAGTAGAAGACACTTGCCCGAGGTACCACGCAGTGGGACTAAAGCCGGAACCATGTGGTTGGTAAGCAAGCTTGTCACCACACAGCCACTCCTGCGCCTATATACACATATATATGTGGATATACACATATTATATATACATATATATTTACATATGTATATATTGTGTATATATATATATATATATATATATATATATATATATATATATATATATATATGTATATATATACATGTATGATGAATAGAGACAATTCATATATTCATGTACAGATACATACATACATACATACATATATATATGAATTATCTCTATAGTCATGATATTCAGAGCCTTAAGCTGGAACGCATGAAAATGTCACTTGTTGATAAATTACGCGGATACATAAATACACGGCTAAAAGCGCATACAAACACATGTGCATACATGTACACATACACACGCGTACACACTCATACACACACACACACATGTGCATACATGTACACATACACACGCGTACACACTCATACACACACACACACATATCAACGGATAAAGAGACATCAAGCAAGTTTCACTTTCAAAATGTCTTCAAGGGAATATTAAATACGTTCTATATGATGTATGATGTTCTGAAATTTTCAGAAATGCCTAGCGGGAATAGATAAAGGTATATCGCCCGGAATATGGCATAAGCGACTCCAAAGACCTAAGTGAACTTTCAGTTGGTAGTGCAGCTGGTTTCTCAGAGGGCATTCTGGGAGTTGTGTTGAACGAATCAATTTAGAGAATCATTTTCTACGACTCACCAAGATTTAGATTCATACATACCTGCCTATATATCAATGTGTCATTGAGTGTGTGTGTGTGTGTGTGTGATGTGATTGTGTAACTGCATATATATATATATATCTATGTATGAGTGTGTGTGTGTGTGTATGTATGTGGCTGCATATATATCTATGTACAAGTGTGTGTGGCTGCATATGTATCTACGTACAAGTGTGTGTGTGTGGCTGCATATATATCTACGTACAAGTGTGTACGTGTGGCTGCATATATATCTACGTACAAGTGTGTGTGTGTGACTGCATATATATCTATGTATGAGTGTGTGCCTGTGTGTGGCTGCATATGTATCTACGTACAAGTGTGTGTGTGTGGTTGCATATATATCTACGTACAAGTGTGTGTGTGGTGCATATATATCTACGTACAAGTGTGTGTGTGTGGCTGCATATATATCTATGTATAAGTGCGTATATGTGGCTGCATATATATCTATGTATGAGTGTGTGCGTGTGTGTGGCTGCATATATATCTACGTACAAGTGTGTGTGTGGCTTCATATATATCTACGTACAAGTGTGTGTGCGTGTGTGTGGCTGCATATATATCTATGTACAAGTGCGTGTGCGTGGCTGCATATATATCTATGTACAAGTGCGTGTGCGTGGCTGCATATATATCTATGTACAAGTGCGTGTGCGTGGCTGCATATATATATCTAAGGGCGAGAGAGTGTGTGTGTGTGTGTGTGTGCATGAAACTGTATATATGTCTATGTTTGTGTGTGTGTGACTGCCTAAATATGTGTGTGTGCGTGTATATATCTGTCTGAGTGTAGACACAAGTGCGTACGGATGCACAAGGGCCCAATGTGCTATACAAATAAAACAGGGACACATTTTCTCTCTCTCTCTCTCTCTCTGTCCGTCTATCAAAGAGACACAGATTCATATACATGTATATATATATATATACACACACACGTGTGGTTGTGTCTGTGTGTTTGTGTGCGTGTGTGTGCGTGTACTTCTATATGCATGCATACATATGTTTGTATATATATATATATATATATATATATATATATATACAAACTTATATACTTGAGACGGCAATCATATATCAGTCCGTCTGTCTGTGTGGCCACATCTTTCTGTTTATCTTTTTCCTCACCTCTGTATACACACACACACACACACACGTATGTATGTATGCATGCATGCATGTATGTATGTATGTATGTATGTAGGTATGTATGTAGGTAGGTAGGTAGGTAGGTAGGTATACACAATATACACACACGACGATAGAAACAGTGAGACATACATATATGCAGGGACACTTATACACACACACATATATATACACACATACATACATATATATAAATTCATATACTTATATATTATTATGATATCTTCGTGTAAATATATATTTAAATATAAATATACATACATAAAAACTTATGTGTGTGTGTATGCATATATATTTATATATATATACATATATATATATACATATATATATATAAATATACATATATAAACACACACATATATGTGTATATATATATCTATATATATATTATATATATATATATATATATATATATATATATATATACATATATATATGCAGTTAGATAGACAGATAGATAGATAGATAGATAGATAGATAGATAGATAGATAGATAGATAGATAGATAGATAGATAGATAGAGATAATAAATAGACAGAAAGACAGATAGATTGATTGATACAAATTCACGACTACGTATGTATGAACATATCACTGTGGACACTTATGTACGTATATGCTTGAATATATATATATGCACGTTCATGTGTGAGTATGCGTGCATGTGTGTGTGTGTGTGTTAATGTTACCGAGTGGATTAATTATTGTTTGTCTAATGTGTGTAATTAGCATCTGTTCCATTTGTCTCTCACATCTCTCCAATTCCTGATGCGCACCCCTGCTGTCCACTCTCAACACCGAAAAACTCCATGCTATTGTGAGTAAATACAATAATTGTAGGCTTTTATCGTTATCTTTCGGCTATTCGTTCGTTTATCCATTCGTACATTCTTACACTCTCGAACACCTTTAATATCTTATTCCTCTGCCTTGTCGTTTCTTTCTTCTTTCTCTCTTTCGTGCACGCTTTCTTACAACAGCAAACACAACTACTACCACCACCACCACCACCACCACCACAGCAACAAAACAACATCACAGCTTCCAGTACTAGATTTTTAAAAATTTATAAACGCACGGTTGTTATACATATGTGTGTGTATATGTGTGTGAGTGTGTGTGCGTATACTTTTGTGTGTGTGTGTGTGTGTGTGTGTGTGTGTATGAATGTATGTATATATGCAAACACCCATGCACGAGTAGATCTGTAAAGGAAGGAAAATAGTGTTCAATACATTAAGTGGTGATGTGCGTTTTTTTGCGGATGTGCCTATGACTACGAAACTTTGAGTAATGTGGTGCTAAGTCAACACGTTGTGTGCTATTGAGTGACTTTGCGAGGGTATGCGTGTGAGTGACTGTGTATGGGTTGGGTGTGTCTGTAAAATATTAAGCGAGACTTGCATTTTTTATTATATATATATATAATATAAATAATACATAGATATATGCATATATATATATACATACATATACGTACATACCTACATATGTATGTATATATACATGCATATATGGGTACAGGACATAAAAAAACGTTGAACCCGATGAGAAAGGAAAACATTAAAAAAAACATAGAAATGATCTTTTTTTCGAACAACGAAAAAAATAAACAGAGAAACGAAACATGCAACATAAAAAATATTCCCCCCCTTCAGTTGTCCCTGTTTCATCTATTCCGCGTTCGAAGGCAAGGACAATACGCTACTTCGTTGCAGTAGTCCTTCCCGCAATATATATATATATATATATATATATATAAAAACAATATTTCTTTTCGTTTGCTGCCCCGTCTTCAGGATGAAGTGATGTTGAGATATGTTACTGTCACTTTATACCACGCTAGGTCAAGTTGTTTAAGGTAGAACTGTGACGCATGATGTGGCAGCCTGGGTGAACCACTAATGTCTACGAAACTTCAAGTAATGCGGAGTTAACATGTTATGAAACATTTGTGTGCGTGCGTGTGGGTATGTGTGTGTGTATGCGTGTGCGTGGGCGCGTCTTGGAAGTTTTGTATACGTATAGTTTGTACAGGTGGATTGAGAACAGCATTGTTTTCTCATGTTAACCTCACCAAAGTTTTGTGGGCCACACCAATTGTAATTTTTAAGGAATATATAAGTTTAACAAGAAGTTTGTTTTAAGTGGCCGAAAGCGAACACTGTCTGCTTACACAGCAATAGTTTTCAACCGGGGTCCACGTGGCCCTTGCAGGCCTATTTAAGATTTTGCTGTCAAAATTTATATGCAGTAAATTGGTTATATTTCCAAAATGCAGAAAATATCTTTACAATTTTTATACAATCCCTAATAATTTTTTTAAGTATAAAAGTATGTTGTTGTTTTGTGTTTTCTCAATTGCTTATGGGATCCATCTGAGTAAAATAGGAATCAAAGGCGTCAATAGGCAAAAAATGGTTGAGAACCTCTCTTATACAGCATCAACAAGAGTAATTCCCTCCGCCTTAGCGAAATTAGAGGTATTGTTTTCAGTCGTATTTGTTTGTTTGTCTGTCCGTGGACAAGATATCTCAAGAACCGCTGGATGGATTCGGAGGAAACTTTCAGGGATGTTTGGCCTCGTGATTGGCACAAACTGATTAGATTTTGGTACCGGACAAGGATTCTGGATTATTTTTCCTCCTGCTTTTACTTAATTTTTGAGCGTGGTCGGGTTCATTTTTAGTATTCTCGTTTGTGAGAGCTGTTGAGTTTATTTCATATATTCGCATTTTAAAAATCATCTCTGGCTAATCGTTGAGAGGACGTTCGTGTTGCCTTGGGAGAGGATTGCGCTCTCAGAGTGCTCTTGTTTATATATATATATATATATATATATATATATATGTATGTCGTATTCTGAATGGTAAGGTCAGGAAGGTTCTCAGGCACGTGACAGAAGCTTCTTGTAACACCATGGGTCAGTTAAAATAAGAACAAAGTACACATGTCAGAGTTTTATGAATAAACGCTATTTGTAATCTCGAATAATGGGTAGAATCTATATTATAAACTAATGAATTGGCATGGGTAACATCTAGAAATGCGGTATACATAAAAATTAATATAATTTGAATTTTATCAAATTTCTTGGTGCTCATATAAAATGATGGAAAGAATACTAATTTTTAAAAAGGAAAAATATTTATTACCTGGAAATAAGAATTAAATGAAACAAATTTCTCATTTCTATAACTCCACCGAGACTACTGAGTAATTAATTCCCCCTCCTTCTCTTCCTCCTCCTCCTCCTCCTCCCTTCTCCTCCTCCCTTTCTCCTCCCCTTTCTCCTCCTCCTCTTGCTCCTCGCCATCTTCCTCTTCTTCTGCCCTCCTCATACTCGTCTTCCATCACCTATTTCTCCTCTTCTCTCTTTCTATGATTCGTTACCTCTCTTTGTGCGTGTGTTCGTCTGTGTGTGCGTGTGTGTATGTGTGTATGTTTGCGTGCAGCAGCGTTGTTTTACTCATTGCCTAGCACCGAGCCTACTACACGCACTCATTGTGCACCCTTTTACATCAACTCACCCTGCTTCTCTCTGTTATTCTCTTCCTCCCTCCCTCCCTCCCTCCCACCTCTATCCATTAGATGAAAAGCGTTAAGTGATGAAATCAGCAACCCATCGAAAACGCAACCAACATTCATATCTTTTTTGCTATTTCAGTGCGGTATTAATATAAAAAAATGGAGCAAAAGAAAAATGAAGAAGCAAAACGAATTCTTTTTAAAATGTTTAGTCCCTGTCCTCTTAAAAACATTAAAAGAAAATGCAATGATGATGTTAACTTCTTGGTAGGTTTCAAGTCTGGTGGCAACCGGCCAGTTTGTATTGAATGTGGTATAAATCTCACTTACTAATGATTCTAAGAAAAGAAAATTGAACTAGAATTTTATCAGTAAAGAAAATATCTATTGTCTTCCGGTAAAGGAAGGCAGAAATTCGAAGAAAAAAAAGAGACGACGATGATGATGATGATGATGATGATGATGATGATGATGATATAATAATAATAATAATAATAATAATAATAATAATAATAATAATAATAATAATGATAATAATGATAATGATGATGATGATGATGATGATCATAATAAAATAATAATGAGAATAATAATATTAATAATAATAATATAATAATAATAATAATAATAATAATTAATAATAATAATAATGATTAATAATGATAATGATGATGATGATGATGAGATGATAATAATAATAATATAATAATAATGATAATAATAATAATAATAATAATAATAATAATAATAATAATATAATAATAATAATAATAATAATAATAATGATAATAATGATAATGATGATGATGATGATGATGATAATAATAATAATAATAATAATGATAATAATAATAATAATTATAATACTGTGTGCCAAATTGGAGGATTTTTTCCTATTTTTTTTCTTTTTCTTTCGTTGCGAAAAGAAGAATCAGTTAAAAATGAAAACTTTGAAGTCTAGTTACATGGCCTCTGGAATAATTGTTTCGATTTTTAAGTACAAGGTCTGCAGATTTCAAAGGAAAGGGGGCGGAGTTCATCGATTCGATTAACTCTAGTACTTGACTTATACTATGTTTTATTATTTTACAGAGGAGTGACAGGGTAAAATTACATCGGTAGAATTTCGAAATTAGAACGTAAAGAGCCGGAAGAAACGAGCGTTTTGTCTGATGCGTTAATGGTTCCGTCAATCCAACGTTGTTGGCGTCCGAAACGATAATGAAAGTAGACACGTAGATATACCACGAGTTTATGGTGGAAAAAAAGCTTGTTAAGACACTTTCGTTGGGCTTTTGCCAAAGAACATCTTGAAAATAATGTTATCAAACGATATAAGGGCGAACAAACACGTGCGCGCATGCACACGCACTCGCACACATACACTTACACACATTTACACACTCTCACACATGTACATATATGTATATATATACATATATGTATATATATATATAAATATATATATATTTATATATATATTTACACACTCTGACACATATACATATATGTATATATATATATAAATATATATACATACATGCATACATACATATATATATATATATATATCACGTGATCACGTGACCGACCAGACCATCAGATGTTGTTACACATCGCTGGTCACAATGCATTCGCATTGTTTTAGCCTTCGAATGACGCCACCCCGCTGGCTAAGCGAGCAAGCCAACAGAAGAAAGAGTGGGAGAAAGAGTGGTGAAAGAGTACAGCAGGGATCACCACCCCCTACCGGAGCTCTTAGGTGTTTTCGCTCAATAAACACTCACAACGCCCGCGATCCTACGACCGCGAGTCCGCTGCCCTAACCTCTGGGCCATTGCGCCTCCACATATATATACATATATAATATATATATATATATATATATATATATGACCACGCGTGTACCGTTGGCGATTTTTTTCCTCCGTCTTCCCTTTGCATCTTTCCTTTTCCTATGTTTCTGACGAAGAGCTCCACTCGAAACGTTAAATCCTCCTTCTTCCCTTCATTCCTGAGCGTCCAATAATACTATACTTGTTCCACGTCCTCGCGTTGTTGTGCTTTCTCTTTTAAAGCCTAGCCAGGCTCATAGGCCCGGTTCTCAGGTCTCTATGGCGTATGAGTTTCCCAGCTGAACGGAATGCCAGTCCATCGCAGCGTTACTCATTTCTGCCAGCTGAGTGAACTGGAGCAACGTGAACTGAAGTGTTTTGCTCAAGAACACAACGCATCGCCCGGTCCAGGAATCGAAACCACAATCTTACGATCATGATGCTGACATCCTAATCACTAAACCACGCGCCTCCACATACCAACACGTATGCATTCGTTTTGTTATCTAATAACCACAACCAAATTTCCGATTCCCGGGAGGAAGGTGCTATAAGGTAGCGTACCACCATGATGGATAAAATAACACTGGATGTCTCACTAAAGGACATACCTATACCCAATAGGAAGGATTATTCATATACGCGATCTTTTGGAGAAAACCAACCAATTTGTACATAGATTTGATGACTTACTAAGAAAAGTATAGTATTCAAATTTAGGAGGAATCCACTGACTAACCAACACCTAACCAGATTTGAAGAGGAATTATATAGAATGATTAAGAACGTGAAGTTTTAATGTACATCAGCAGAAAATCAGAAATTATTTGTATATTATGGAATAGATTAGATAGGGAGAATGCTTTTGATATAGCAATGGGGTCATCTCACTCTGCACAGGTCACAGACTTAGTCGGAATGTATATTCTTTCGTTAATCCAGTCTTCAGTATCAGGCGTCATCTATATAGGGATGATGCCTTATTTTTTCTGGACAGAAGTAGCAAAGTACAATTATAAACGCGTAGAAAAGATTTCTTTCAATTGAAAAAGAAAAGAAAATAGGATTAAACATTACTATGTGAAAAGATTATCGTAGAATAAATTTTCTTGACGCTACTTTCTGTCTTGATGCCGGATCATTTCATAAGCCAAATGCTCATATTAAGTACATTAACGGAGCATCCGACCACCCACTCTCGATAATACAGAGATTAGTTAAGAATATTTCTACAAGAATTTCTAGATTACCTACAAATAATAAAATTTTCGAATCACATGCAAATTATCATAATGCTGCTGGGTACCGTGAAAAATTCAATATATACAGAAGCAGGCATATACAACACTGGTAATTCCTCCAATAGTAATACACATTGTACAACATCACAACTTCACGGTATGAGAACCCACTCAGATAGAGAATATAGGCCAGCAAGAATTGGTCAAGACAATGAACTACCAACGAAAACTCATAGACACACACGACAGGATAATCCAACAGCTTGTTCTAATCAGATACATCACGCTCCATCAAATAAGCGTAACAACAGATATACGAATCAGGATTTCCTCTGGTGCAACCCAATTTTCGTTTCGCGTGTTTCAAACAAGATCACTGGAAAATTTTTTGCCGCTTTGGACAAATGTTTTCCTAAATCTAATCGATATCATGCTATTTTTAATTGGCACACAGTGAAGATATCCTACGCTAATTCTGGTAATTTAGAGCCGCTTATGCTCCACGTAAACAATAATAATAATACGACAACAATTTAATAACCCGCCTACTGGATTTAGCGAACATATGCATTTAAATACCAACAAAGGAGGTGTAAACCGCAATGAAAAGCACCAATTACGGCCAAATTGCAATAGTAGAAATGCTTAAGATATAGCTAACACATTTATTTGTAAGTATGTCAGTTCTTATGGAGTCGGAAAATGGAGTCAGAACTGCCATACTAACAAATAAATATCATAAATTCTCATGCTGAGAAAAATCAAAATGCCCTTTGACGAACCTGTGTATGAGTGCAAATCTAGTATATAAATGTACCGTGCACACAAGGGGATGGCCGTGTATTTACATTGGGCAGACAGCTGATTCATGTAAGAAACGTTATTGCGACTTTGTCATCAAGCTTTAAGAGCATCAATAGGAGACATTCAACATCTTTGGCCGATTTTGTATGGTGACTGAAGGAGGATAAAAGAAAGTACAACATAATTTGTCCATAGTAAGGCACGCGAAACCATACACTATCATTGCCAGGAGATGCCGACTCTGCTCCGAGGCATCCCTGTCTATTCTGTGGACCAATGAAAAGATCATTAATAGAATTTCTGAAAGACTCAAGATTCCTACAAGCATATAAGTGTACTTCCGCACAATGCAGTGAGAATGAGTTTGAGTAACTGTCAACAAAATTTACTTTAAGGTATGGACGAATTAAGTTTAGTTTTAACCTTCCCATTCTTATAAACACCGAGTAGCTATTTAACTCGCTTTGTAATCATGATTGCAACAAGCCACACGTGTGCGTATGCTTACATTTTCGCGGATGCATGTATGAGCGAGTATACACACGCCACGCGGCTTGCGAGAGGGCGTTTATACGTCAAAATTTGTTAACGTTTGTTTTTAATACTTTTCTCGGTGTATTGCGTGTTCGTTTCTTTTTCTTCTTTTTTTCTGCATCTGTGATTTTATTTGTGATCTTTGATGTAAATGAAGTTATTTTCTTCGCTTTGCTGCTTTCTCTTTCTACGAAATGAGAAAATATAATTGCGAAACTGTAACTTTAACGAGTTGTGTCTATTTATCGCCCCATGAGAGACAGCTACACCGCCATTGTTAAGTGTCCCATCTGTGAGGAGGTCGATGCTAGATAAGGAGAAACAATTCTCCTGATTAATAATAAATTCTCGTATATTCCATCTGCCGTCTTTCTTTTACCATATAAATATATATATATATAACATGGTGAATTAGTTATACACAACCTTAAATACATGTATGCATATATATATACATACATATATACATATATATATAATATATATATATATATATATATATATATATATATATATACATACATATATACATGTATGCGTATATATATATATATATACACACATACATACACAAACACATATATACGCATACACACTTTCCCATTTATATATATATGTATATGCATGCATGTATATCGTTATATATATATATATATGCACATATATACACACACACATACACACACAAATACACACAAATACATACACACACATGCATACACACACACACATATACGGTGAGTGCCTATTTGTAAGAAATTATAGTGTACTTATGTATTTAAATTGAGATACGAAAATAAATTGTCGATGCAGACACAAAGGCCACGATAGATAAATGAATAAATAATCATACAGAAAGAATCTTACTCCTTTCTTAATCCCCTCTTGCTACCTTAATGATTCATCTCATCGTTTCTAGTACTTCTACCACTTACCTTTATTTAAATTCTCTCCAGCCCATATATCTTCCGATTCGCATCTACACGTAGCAATACTGTCTTAAGAGGTACAGCGACACTACGTATGTTTCCGGTGGCATCAAGGATATAGGTGCCCAATTCTGATCTACGTATGCGATGGTTTGTTGTCAGTAAATAAATACTGTAAGACCAACCGCATTGAATTGCCCGGGAGCTTATAATGCTGCTGAGGGAGCCCTGGCGCAAGGTAATAATACGCATTCAATTGGCCCTCAGTAATTGAAGCTAACCACGGTCTAAATATGGGTCAGAAGCTTTAAGATATCCTTTAGTATCATGAATATTACATCGATAGCGTCGTTTGGTGGAATTCTATTAAAAGGTGTCCAAATCATATGTGTATACACACACACATACATACATGCACACACATACACACGCAAATACATATACATATACATGCACGCACATAAACACGCAAATACATATACATATACATACACACACACACACACACACACACACTGAAACTTGAACAAGCAAGAAAAAACAACAACGCGAGGACGTGGAATAAGTACAGTGTTATTGGACGCTCAGTAAAGGAAAAGAAAGAAAGAGGATTTCACGTTTCGAGCGGTGCTCTTCATCAGAAATATAGAAAAAGTCCAAAGAAGGCAAGACAGAGAGAGAAAATCGCCAACAATACACACGCGGTCACACCCGCACGCACACACACACACACACACACACATAAATATATATATATATATATATATATATATATACATAAGACAAAATAGAGTGAAAAACTACAGAAGACTTGTATTATATGGTTAAAGAATATATTTAAATCGTTATGCTAGAAAAATGTTATAAAATTTTGTGTAAAGTAACATTGTTCTTCGAGAAAATTTTATGACATTTTTCTAACGTAACGATTTAAATATATCCTTTAACCATATAACACAAGTCTTCTGTAGTTTTTTCACTCTATTTTGTCTTTTATACATCCAACCACGTGCTTTCGCATACCAACTCTCAAACCTACATATATATATATATATATATATATAGGCGCAGCAATGGCTGTGTGGTAAGTAAGTCGCTTCCCGAACACAAGTGACTTCTACTATGGCCTCGGAGTAACTAAAGCCTTGTGAGTGGAATCGGTAGACGGAAACTGACTGAAAAACCCGTTGGATACACACACACACACACACACACACACACACACACACACACACACACGCACGCACATACAGATATATATGTAACTTAATAGAAAGAGTTAGGCGCAATAACATTCAATAAAGGAAAATAATTATCGTAAGTAATTGTGACTGAGGGTGCCAAAGCACCTATATTGTTGGAATTAAAAGTTAAAGACTCTTAATGCTGTTAATGACTCTTCTTAAACCATTAAGAGTCTCTAACTTTGTTTATAGCAATATATGTGCTTCAGCACCGTCAGTCGCATTTAGTGGCGAGGAAATATGTATGTGTGTATATATAGGCACAGGAGTGGCTGTGTGGTAAGTAGCTTGCTTACCTATCACATGATTCCGGGTTCAGTCCCACCGCGTGGCACCTTGGGCAAGTGTCTTCTACTATAGCCTCTGGCTGACCAAAGCCTTCTGAATGAATTTGGTAGCCGGAAACTGAAAGAAGCCCGTCGTATATATGTATATGTATATATATATATGTGTGTGTGTGTGTGTGGTCTGTGTATCTGTGTTTGTCCCCCTCCCATATCACTTGACAACCGATGCTGGTGTGTTTACGTCCCCGTAACCTAGCGGTTCGGCAAAAGACACCGATAGAATAAGTACTTGGCTTACAAAGAAGTCCTGGGGTCGATTTGCTCGACTAAAGGCAGTGCTCCAGCATGGCCGCAGTCAAATGACCAATACAAGTAAAAGAGTAAAAGAATATGCGTATGTGCCTGTTTGTTTTTTTCTTTTGTCTGTCTTCGTTTTTGAGTTTGTTCCCTACCACTCCTTGACAACCTGTGTTGGTGTAATTGCGCCCCTGTAAACTAGCGGTTCGACAAAAGAGAACCATAAAATAAGTACCAAATTTAACAAAAAACTAAGCACTCGGGCTGATTCAGTCGACTAATGATTTTTTTCAAGGCAGTGCGATAGCATAGCTGCTGTCTAATCACTGAAACAAGTAAAACACAAAAGATAATGATATATGTATGTATGTATGTATGTATGTATGTATGTATGTATGTATGTATGTATGTATGTATGTATGTATGTACGTATGTATATATGTATGTATGTATGTATATATGTATGTATATATGTATGTATGTATGTATGTATGTATGTATGTATGTATGTATGTATGTATGTATGTATGCATATAGGTATGTATGTCTCTTCTATTATTTAATTATTATAAATCTTCTACTGAGGAGAGAGTTGGTTTCCAACAAAGACACAAGGCTCCATCTTTGGGATGTAGTTAATACAGACAAATTCACATTTGGTACTTGAGAAAAGTCTATCAACGGTAGAAAGGTCTATCTACGACGTAAGTTAAATTTATATTAACTGTAGGAGTATTTTGGTTTGGTCATAAAGTAAAAAGTAAAAATCAAAATCTCGGGATTTACAGAAATTAAAATGATAACAGTTAAATAAATAACGGTTAACTGTTATAGGAGCGGCTGTGTGATAAGTAGCTTGCTTACTAACCACATGGTTCCGGGTTCAGTCCCACTGCATAGCATCTTGGACAAGTGTCTTCGACTATAGCCTCAGGGCGACCAAAGCCTGGTGAGTGGATTTGGTAGACGGAAACTAAAAGAAGCCTGCCGTATATATATATATATATATATATATATATATATATATGTATGTGTATGTGTGTGTATGTTTGTGCTTCTGTGTTTGTCACCCTAACATCGCTTGACAACCGATGGTGGTGTGTTTACGTCCCCGTAACTTAGCGATTCGGTAAAAGAGAGCGATAGAATAAGTACTAGGCTTACAAAGAATAAGTCCTGGAGTCGATGTGCTCGACTAAAGGCGGTGCTCCAGCATGGCCACAGTCAAATGACTGAAATAAGTCAAGTGCTCCAGCATGGCCACAGTGAAATGACTGAAACAAGTCAAAGAGTAAGAGAGTGTTATCATTTTAAGTTCTGTAACTCCCGGGATTTTTACTTTTTACTTTATAACCTAACCGAAATACTCCAACAGTTATTATATATTTAACTTACGCCGGCAGTAGCCTTTCTCCCCCGTAAATAGACATGTACCGCTGAGTATTATAACTATTCTAATTGTATAACTAAATTTTTCAGTCGGTCGAAAGATTTTCAGATGGTTAATATGTAACATCAGTTGATATATCCTTATGTTATATTTCTCTCTTGCTTTCTCTTTTCTTTTTCTTTATTTTCCTGCTCTGATGAAGTTCTACTATTTACATTGGAGTAATTATTTATAATGATAAATAATATTGTAATAATTAAGTCTGATTATGCCCAAAATGGCGCGAACAGAAACAGCTGTAAGATGAGATATTGTCTTTATATAATCAATAAATATTAATTAATGTTCATCAATTATCAGTTTTACCTCCCTTCGTTTTGGGATTTAGTTTGCAAGATTCTTTATGTGAGT
The DNA here is from genome assembly GCF_006345805.1 of Octopus sinensis. Taxonomy (NCBI): domain Eukaryota; kingdom Metazoa; phylum Mollusca; class Cephalopoda; order Octopoda; family Octopodidae; genus Octopus; species Octopus sinensis. The sequence goes on from NC_043011.1 coordinate 49,872,208, forward strand.
TCGTGGGTTGAAGCATATTTTGTTGTGTCTGGGGGAGAGTCATTCTCTTTTAGTACTTTATCACTTAACACACTCACCGGAGTTGAAACTTTACCAGTGAGTGTGTTAAATAGGAGGAGACAAAAAATGTAATGACTCGACCTGCCGCAACAAAATTTTATTTTCTCATTTTTCCTTAAATATAGATACACTTCTGATTATTTCTTTCCTTACCAATCTACTATTAGCAGTAATACTAACAGTCATTATCACATATAGGTAACACACCAGTAATTCACTGGCTACCAATGTCTCTTGGACGGTTTTTATAAACTCTGACTGAACTTACCTGTATATATATATATATATATATATATATATATATATATATATATATATATATATATTCGATACACATAAGGGGCGAAATATAATTAATTTAATAAAATCAATAAATTTCACCTAGTAGTGTTTTCGGTGTGGAAATGACCATATTCGGTAAGGATTATATATAATTATAATAAAGGGTTAATTGCAACAAGTTGCTTAAACCACATACCGAAAATATTAGAAATAGCAGCCAAATAGGTTGCCATTACTACTACTAGAAAAATAAGTCTCCACAAACAAACAGAATTTGTAAATATATGTGTGCGTGTGTGTGTGTGTGTGTGTGTGTGTGTGTGTGGTGTGTGAGTGTGTGTGTTGTGTGTGTGTATGTATGTATGTATATGTATAGAGTGGGCTTCTTTCACACCTTTCTATCAAATCCACTCACAAGGCTTTGGTCGGCCCGAAGCTATAATAGAAGACACTTGCGCAAGGTGTCACACAGCTTGCTTACCAACCACATGGTTCCGGGTTCAGTCCTACAGCGTGGTACCTTGGGCAAGTGTCTTCTACTAGGCCTCGAGCCGATCAAAGCTTTGTGAGTGGATTGGTAGACGGAAACTGAAAGAAGCCCATCGTATATATATATGTGTGTGTGTGTGTGTGTGTGTGTGTGTGTGTATCTGTGTCTGTGTCTGTGTGTGTGTATCTGTGTCTGTGTCTGTGTGTGTGTATGTATGTATGTATATGTATAGAGTGGGCTTCTTTCACACCTTTCTATCAAATCCACTCACAAGGCTTTGGTCGGCCCGAAGCTATAATAGAAGACACTTGCGCAAGGTGTCACACAGCTTGCTTACCAACCACATGGTTCCGGGTTCAGTCCTACAGCGTGGTACCTTGGGCAAGTGTCTTCTACTAGGGCCTCGAGCCGATCAAAGCTTTGTGAGTGGATTTGGTAGACGGAAACTGAAAGAAGCCCATCGTATATATATATGTGTGTGTGTGTGTGTGTGTGTGTGTGTGTGTGTGTGTGTGTGTGTGTGTCTGTGTCTGTGTGTGTGTATCTGTGTCTGTGTCTGTGTGTGTGTAATTGTGTGTGTGTGTGTTTGTCCCCCCAATATCGCTTGACAACCGATGGTGGTGCGTTTACGTCCCCGTAACTTAGCGTTTGGGCAAAAAGAGACCGACAGAATAAGTACTAGGCTTACAAAGAATAAGTCGTGGGGTCGATTTGCTCGACTAAAGGAGGTGCTCCAGCATGGCCGCAGTCAAATGAATGCAACAAGTAAAAGACTAAAAGAGTATATGTATGCATACATATATACATACACACACACACGCGAACACTTACACACACACATAGAACGAGGCCATCAGTAGCAGCGAGAGAGGTTCATTATGACATCCATCGCATATTAATTCATTCGTTGCTTAATTAGTAATAAATTCATTAATTCATCTCTTCAAATACACTTATAAAAGAATTTATTGTGCAACTAAAATAATCATTAAAGCAGGTATTTCTTACATTTTAATCTCTCCCTCTTCTTCCTTTCTCTCCCCCCTCTCTCTGTCCCTCACACACACACACACACATTCTCGCGCCCTCTATATATCTGGAAGTGATACATATACATACACTTCTAAATGCAGATAAATATATGTGTGAGTGTATGTATATATGTAAGTATGTATGTATGTAATGTATGTATGTATGTATGTATGTAGTATGTATGTATGTATATATGTGTATGTATGTATGTATATAGACATGTATATACATATATATATATATATATATATGTGCACACACACATATATATATATGCATTTCCTGTCTACCCGGTTTCACTTCCAGAGCTTGGCTTTACCCATGACTAGGGTAAAATCCAACTCACTAAACTGTTCTTCTCCGGACAGGTCTCTAGCACGCAGCAAACACCTACACAAGTCGCGCATGCCCACACCAAAACGCATCTAGATGATTTCCACAACACGCACACACAAACATAGACACACATTTATATGTGATTACACCATGTTTAAAGACAAAATCGTGAGAAAATGTACTCCGTACATGCAGAAGAGTATATTACATTTGGAAGAGACTGGCGATTCACTCCATCGTTACTCAGAGCTTTTTACTACGTGCGATTGTTTTCTTGAACAATCATTTGTAGCGAGAAACTCTGAATAGCGATAGAAATACTGGAGTTTCCTCCACGCTTTCGTTTGGACTCTAAAGTCAACGATCTACGTTTATTCAAGCAGAATATCAACAGCCCCCAACTCAGAGAGAACACATGCCCCTTTCCACCTCACAATGTCTCAAGTACAAAATTTAATGCAAAAGCCGTGGTCATAAGTACTGCGGTATATTTCCTAACTGAATCGTTATTCTTTCCTGTAGATTATGAGTTCTAATCATAACAAGGTTGACCTGTCTTTCTCTTTTCTTGGGCCGGCGATAATATAGTTTGCAATGATTTGTATTTCACTGCCTTATTGAACTTTCATATCTACATTTGTATATATCTCATAGTGGAGGCGCAATGGCCCAGTGGTTAGGGCAGCGGACTCGCGGTCGGAGGATCACGGTTTCGATTCCCAGACCGGACGAGCGAAAACACCTAAAAGCTCCACGTGTATCCGGCAGGGGTTTGTGGAGACCCTTGTTGTACTCTTTCACCACAACTTTCTCTTACTCTCTCTTCCTGTTTCTTGAGTAACTGCGATGGACTGGCGTCACATCCAGCTGGTGGAGGGGATGACACATACGCCACAGAAACCTGGAAACCAGGCCCATGAACCTGGTTAGGCTTGAAAAGGGCGACGTTTATCGGTTTTAAATATTTCATAAATATATTTTACAAATTACATTTTTTTTTGTTACTATTTTGTGTGCAGTGCCTTGGAAACTAGGCATTCACCTTGGGTCCTGAGGTCTGGCGTCGTAAGGGAAATTCTAAACAATGAGGACGAAATTTCTCGAACTAAAAAGGAAATAAAACTTAATAAAAACAACAGTTGAGGCACGTAGCGGATAGGTGTGATGCGGAAGTGGAGAGAATGGCTCATGTGTTGTTATGACATTTCACAGGATTTCAAATTTTGTCACATGAGAGGTGTACATACACCTCTCCTTGAGAGAAAATAGAAAGAGAAGAGAAACTAAAAATTTCCGAATAGTGTGCACATTGTAGTAAGATGACGGAATCCTACATTTGAGGGCTGAATTGGGGCCCTGAATACAATATTTATACACACTGTGAAGGACCATGTTTGAAACGGGTAAAAGAGTATGTGTGTGTATGTGTGTGTGTGAGTGCTCCAGCATGATGGCAGTCAGTTGACTGAAACAAGTAAAAGTGTAAAAGTGTATATACATATATATAACCCAATATTTGTACGGTTTCGATCGTGTGTGTTTATTGAGCGAAAAAGACTAAAGCTCCACAAGGCTCCTGTAGGGAGGGTTGCGAACCCTGCTGTGTTCTTTTACCACAACTTTCTCTCACTATCTCTTCCTGTTTCTGTTGTACATGTATATCAAAGGAGTCAGAATTGTCACACTCTGTGTCACACTGAATTCCTGAGAACTACATTAAGGGTACAAGTGTCTGTGGAGTGCTCAGCCACTTGCATGTTAATTTCTCGAGCAGGCTGTTCCTTTGATCGGATCAACCAGAACCCTCGTCGTCGCAACTGACGGAGTGCCACGATATATATATAAATATATATATACACATATACACACACCTCACACATGTGTGTATATATTATCGACCGCACATACTCAACGTATGTGTTTTGTATTGTATTTTCAATGGTTCGATGCCAGATAGTGCTTGGGGGTCAACTCGTCTGTCTATGACTTTCAGATATTTTAACACCCAACATTATGAGGGAATCGTACCCCCAAACTCTATTCTGCAGCAAACCCACGAACAAAGAAAGCACATACGTTGAGTATGTATTTTTACAACGCTAACGCTACTTTAATTCGTCAGTGTATAAATAAATATATATATATATAAACAATAATAAATCTCTGGGCGAGATATATAAAGGAAATGAAGCAAAATACTGACGAAATAATTTAAGTAAGGGAGAGTGTATTTAATTAGGTGAAACTTTCACCTAATTAAATACACTCTCCCTTACTTAAATTATTTGTCAGCATTTTCTTCATTTCCTTTTTTTATATTCACAACTCCTCGTGTTCCACATCTCCTATTATTATATAATATATATATATATATACTAGACGTTTGTTGTCCACAAGTTAAGTATGAATTTTTACTGAAGTTTTTCTATAAGTGTTAAGAGGTACTTGTTGCAAGAAGGAAAAGAGAAAATAAATATTTCCGAAGAGTGTGCACATTGTAGTAAGATGACGGAATCCTACACTGGAGGGCTGAATTAGGGCCCTGAATACAAATATTTGATACTGGCTGGACCTATGTGATTTCCATTCCATTACTTATTTTTTTTTTTGGTACCTTTCTCAATATCAACTGGAATGTTTTTGTCATCCGACAAAGCTGTGAAGCAGATGATGTAACCAGTATCGAAGTAATGCTGATAATGTGCGCGGCCCGCATGCACACACACTCTTGGGAAAATACATAGAAACACGTACATATCGCATACGTAAATAAATATACGTGTGGACCCACCTACATACAAACATACACGTCATACGCCTACTCAAACACAGAGACAGATATGTCATCCAAACACACACACACACACACACACACACACATACATATTATTTACGTATGCGCATGTATATGTTTGGAGGCACATGGCCTAGTGGTTAGAGCAGCGGACTCGCAGTCGAGGGATCGCGGGTTCGAATCTCAGCCCGGGCGATGTGTGTGTTTATGAGCAAAACACCTATGCTCCGTGCGGCTCAAGCAGAAGGTAGTGGCACACTTCAGCTGACTCTTTCGCCACAACCTTCTCTCACTCTTTCCTCTTGCATCTTGCAGCTCACCTGCGATGGACGGGGAACCTATACGCCAATGAAACCGGGAAACCGGCTCATCATAAGACAGGCATGGCTTGAGAAGGAACAAACAATATATATATATATTTATATATATGAAACCTCAGAAAAACTCAAAGGTATACATATATCGCGCCCCCGTCCACGACCGCATGTATGACTGAGAGTGTTAGTGTGTGTGCGTGCATGTGTGATTGCGTACTTGTGTGCATATGTGTGTATGTGTGTATATACGTGATAATTCTTCTTAGTTTCTGACACAGAACCAATAGTCCCCCAGAACCAATAGTCCCCCGGTTCAAATTATTTTATCGACTTCGAAAGGATGAATAGTAAAGCGGACCTCGGCAGAATTTGAACTCAGGACGTAAAGACTGACAATCACCCGCGAAGCCTTTTGTCGGGAATAGTAACGATTCTGGCAGCTTG
>NC_043011.1:49878062-49890562 GCF_006345805.1 Octopus sinensis
TTAAAGGGCAATGTCCCAGCATGGCCGTTGTCCGATGACTGAAACAAGTAAAAGATATACTCCAGGGAATGCTTTTGCCCTCTGCTCTCTTCCTACTGTGTATCAATGACTAAGATGCCTAAATTCTATGATGTTGATCTGAATTTAATGAGGCAGAATCAGAATAAACCACTTTGGTACACCTGTTCATTCAAAGGCCACTGCTCCTCCAAACCACCCGCATGAAATTTCTCCTAGTGTAAACCATACACCACACATGTGACAAAGTAATTTCGGAAGCTAGTATATTCAGCATTATGAAGTGTAAGTTGCTATCCTCTGTAACGAATCTTTTATCAGGTTTACTGCGCAGCCGCATCCGAAGCAAACAGCATTCAGCTATACCAAACTCCATTATCTATCGCTTATACTATATTGAATCTTCTGCAAAGAGAGTTAAGATATCGTTAATTCAAACGCATTTCAGTTCCGGAAAAAGAAGAGCAATCGCTAAAGCCATAGACAAGAAAACTAGTGTTCTGTGTTTGGCATTTATCACACCAAGTCCTATTTCTGTATACACACTATTACAAATGTCGTTTCTATGAACATTGCAGACTCTGAACTTACAATCGCCTATTCACAGCGTTGCATTGAAGGCATCTAACAATACTCCCCAGAGAGCAGTCTTTATCAGAAGCCATTTCCATTCTGTGTTTCTGTGTGTGTGTGCGTGTATATGTATAATATTTTGTATCTATAAATATATGTGCTTGTGTGTGTATGTCTTTGTGTGTATGATGCATTTATTTACGTCTGTGTTTCTTTATCAGCGACAGTATAAATGTCTATAGCGGATACAGTTGTTGCACTTGCATGCTGGTATATCTATGGGTATTTTCTTGTATGTTGATATATCAGTTTATCTACCTTGTGTGTGTACGTATGCCAGAGTTTGTATCTTTATATGTATATATGTCTGTGCATGTGCAGCTATATACATTATACCAGGTGGTTTCAAAAGCTTCCAGGACTAGCTATATTTAATAGAAAATAACTTATTTGCCTAAGTTTTAACGTCATCTCCTTCGAAATAGTTACCTTGCGCAGCAAAACACCGGCCCGAGTGACCCACTAACATTTAAAATCGAGCCTGGAAGACGTTTTCCGTAAATGAGTTGTGGAACTTCTGACGTTCGAACTGTATCTTGACAACGGTGTTGAAACAGCATTCTTCTAGCTGCCTTTTCAATGTGGGGGAGATATGGAAGTCCGCACATGCTAATCCTGGCAAATAGAGCGGTTGTGCAAGCGATAACAAGATCCTTTTTTGGCGAGGAACTTACGAGTGAGGAGAGCTCCGCAACAGGGTGCATTGCCATCGTGAAGAATCCAATTCTTGGCGCTCCACAGATCCGGTCGCTTTAACCGAATGTCCGGCCTCAAACGCTTCAAAACGTAGCAGTAGAACTCTCGGTTGACGGTCTGGCCCAGGAGGACGAATTCCCGATGTACAATACCACATTTCCAAGGTTGACGCTCGTGGTAGATCTTCCCGATGGTTCATCGTCTTCTAGGGATTTCCTTCCGCTTTTGCTTTTGAAGCTACTTACCACACAGCCACCCCTGCACCTCTATATGTACATATATATATATAATTATATTGTATTTTTATAACAATAATGGAATATCAATTCCGGCATCACAGGGATGAGATATTCAGTTTAAGAATATTAAGTTGAATTATACTCAATAAATAAATACATATATATCAAAGTATCATAAGAGACAGAAATCCCCATAAATTCATCAAATCAGAATATAAATTCAACCATGTCATAGAATATTATATTTTATACTTACTATTCATGTTCAAAGTTGTCGACTACACGTGTTTCATGAGGTTGTATACTATGTTCTTGAGACACGCAGTCTATTACAGAACATCCCCTTATATGCAACCCCAATCTTCAGGTCCAACTGTTCCCCGTTTATAATTTTATCTATCATTATATATTTCAACTTAAAGGTATATCAAACTATTCAGATGTATAAATAAATTCCTAGTATGTCAAAACATATAGATGTGGAAATAGATTCCCTGGAGATTGGGGTTATATATAAGGGTATGTTCTGTGAGAGACTGCGTGTCTCAAGAACATAGTATACAACCTCATGAAACACGTGTAGTCGACAATTTTGAACATGAATAGCAAGTATTAAACATAATATTCTATGACTTGGTTGAATTTATATTCTGATTTGATGAATTTATTGGGATGTCTGTCTCTATTGATATTTTGATATGTATATATATATATATATATATATATATGTGTGTGTGTGTGTGTGTGTGTGTGTGTGTGGTGTGTGTGTGTGTGTGTGTGTGTGTGTGTGTGTGGCGTGCGTGTGTGTATGTATGTATGTATGTATGTATAAATTAAGAAATGGAGTCAAAAGCAGGTGTTATTCAAATCATTTTTACTTCCAATTTATATTTCGAAAAAAGCTTGGAGATTATTTTGCAGGGAACAAAAATGATGTAAAACAATGCAGACATCTCGTTAGGGAAAAATAAGGAAGAAAACACATCAACAGGCCATTAACCATTCCTTAATTTATCCATATGATACAAAACAATTTCACTTTACTCTGGAATTTCTACATGTATAAGTAGGCTGTTATATCCTTAGCATTTATGTGAATTTTTGCTACACTGAAACCTGTTTATTTTTTTCCTCCTTATTTTACACATTGAAAAGAAACAATGCATTATATATATATATATATATATATATATATATATATATATATTATATATATATATATATATATATATATATATATAGTATATATATATGGATGTATGTATGTAGGTGTGTGTGTGTGTGTAGTAATGTGTTTTGTGTGTGTGTATGAGTAAGTATATGTAGGGTTTTACAGATTCGCCTTCAAGTAGTTCCTTATATCTAAGTGTAGAAACGAATGGTGACTGAAGCCCTCTAAATTTCTGATGAATCTCGTATCTTAATAACAAAGTAAAGCCATAGTTTAGTTCCAATGGAGTAGCACATCTTTACAATCCTTAACATAAGATTAGGAAAGTATCCACCCGATTATCGTGGCTGTAGGGCCATATAAGTCGGCGTCGATATCTGTGTGTGTGTATCTGTGTGTGTGGTTCGTATGTGATTGTGAGTGTCTATATATACATATATATATATATATATATATATATATATATATAGAGAGAGAGAGAGAGAGAGAGAGAGAGAGAGAGGGGGAAGAGAGAGACTCTCTCTCTCACACACACAAACACATAAAAGCTTTGAGGAATAGAAGAAATGAAGTTGGAAATGCTCACGGAATAAATGAGAATTTAAAATATATTTTAGAATATTGGAATACACTCGACCGGTTTAACAATACATTTTCAGCTGTGTTCTCAATCATATCATTTCCGTGATTCCTTCATCGGACAATGCTATGCTGGAGAGCAACATACCCTGATACAAATTTTCAAACTCGGATTTTCATTCAACTGCTCTTTCTTTCGATCTCTCTCTCTCTCTCTCCTCTCTCTCTCTCTCTCTCGTTCTCTCTCTCTCTTCGCTCTCTTTCGCTCTCTCTCATTCCCTATTCATTTCTCTATTCTTTTTTTTTTCTCTTTCTCCATTTTTTGTCTCAAGGGTGGTCGGTAACAAATTCAGACTCAGGGATACATCCACAACACATCATATGCATACAGATGTATATAAACGTGTGTGTATATAATATATATGTGTGTGTGTGTGCGCACGTGTGTGTGTGTTTGTGCGTGCTTGTGAGTACATATATATATATTATATATCTATATATATATATATATATATATATATACATATACATACATGTATATATATATATACATGTGTGTGTACATATATGATATGCATATATATATATATATATATATATATATATAAAATCACAATAAGGGTGAAAAAAATTGAAAATTAATTAATAACATCAATTTAAAACACCAAGTGGCCTAGCGTATAAAGACTGGGAGATACAGTAAAAATTATTAATACAAGTAATGAGAGAGAGTCCACATGTGGTCACTCTAACGCTAGATATAGATCCACGAAGGGAATCCACCACTAGGCCACTTGGTTATTCCTCTTAAGTTCGTATATATATATATATATATATATATATATAATATATAATACATACGAAATTAAGAGGAATAACCACAAAAGTGGACACCTAATATGCTAAATATAGACATCAAATCACAATTACCACGAAGACTGTGTTCTCAAGATTGCTGATATTTTTCTTGAGCACACACATTTCGTGGTCATAGCGATTGGACGTCTAGGTTTAGCATATTAGGTGTCCACTTTAGTGGTTATTCCTCTCAATTTTGTATGTAACACAATTTTTCATCTTCGGATTTTTTAAATATACTAAGCCACTGGTTTTAAGTGATTGATATCAATTTCTACCCTTATAATTAATTAATTATATATATATATATATATATATATATATATATATAATATATATTTTTACACAAAATCCTCATAAGAGATAGGTAAGTTTGAGTGAAAGGGAGTTAAATTAAATTTAAGTGGTGTGTTTACATCCCTCGTAACTTAGCGGTTCGGCAAAAGAGACCGATAAAGTAAGTACTAGGCTTCCAGAGAATAAGTTCTGCGGCCGATTTGCTCTACTAAAGGCAGTGCTCCAGCATGGCCGCAGTCAAATGACTGAAACAAGTAGAAGACTAAAAAGATACACACACACACACATATATGTGTGAATAAATTTTTATATATAAAGTGATGGTTTGTTAACAACTTGATGTGGCAGTCATACGAAAGCGAAGAAATTGCTATTTAGACACAGGAAACATCGTCCCCAGTTGGCTATGTGACACAAGCGTTCTGTGTCCTTATTTTTTAAAACAGGGAAGATAAGGACCTCCATCCAGCAAAGCCAGCATCCATAGACTAGTTTTAGATTCATTGCTTTTCAGCAGTCTGTAGTAGCTTGGCTTGCTAGTTGTCTATGCTTATTCGCCTTTGGAAACTTATAACCAAGTTACTCCAGACTGATGAAGCGCAATGACTCTGAAACTAGTCGCTTGATGCTGGCTTTGCTCGGTAGAGGTGCTTATCTTCCCTGTTTGAAAACTTAAGGACACCGAACGCTTGCGTCACAAAGCCAACTGGAAACGATGTTTCCAGGGGCTAAATAGCAGTAGCATTCTTCCCTTTCCTGGGACTGGCAACAAATCATCATTTTATTGTGGCGCTACTGTATAAGTCTCTCTGAGAAATTTTGTAAAGCAGCGAATTTATTTATACTATAAGTGAATTTATTTATTCTATAAGTTTTCAAAAGTGAATAAGCATCGACAGTTAGCAAGCCAAGTTACTCCAGACTGAGGAAGAGAATTGGCTCTAAAACTAGTCTCTGCATGCTGGCTTTGCTGGGTGGAGGTGTTTATCTCCCCTGTTTGAAAACTTAAGGACACAGAACGTTGTGTCACATAGACAACGGGAAACGGGTTAAATAGCAGCAGTATTCTTCCCTTTCCTGGGACTGCTACATTAACTTGCCAACGAACCATCATTTCATCGTGCTGTTTCTGTATAAGTCTTTCTGAGAGATTCAGAAATACAATATTTTTAACATATATATATAAATATATATATGTATGTGTGTGTATGAGTGTGTGTGTGTGTGTGTGCGTGTGTATGTATGTATATGTAACTATACACACATACATACATATGGTTATACATACAACCCTCCCCCCCCCCAAAAAAACAACAACCAACCTACACGCACATACATATGCAAAAGAATCGACATACACACAAAATTCAGGATGAAGCTTCCCTCTGTGGCAAACAATCGCGCGAAACATGAAATGCCCGTTAGAAACGCGATTCGTCGTTCTTCAGAAACGTGCAACGAACGGGAAATCGAGATTTGCAACAGATTTATGTGCTTCAAATCTACATCCATTGTATATATCTTTCTACCGTACGTCTTTTGTTAACTGAGCCACATGCGCTTACAAACACATACACACATATTTATATACTCACATATTTGTGTGCGTCTATGTATAATATATATATATGTGCATACATATATATATAAACCTTATATATATGTATATATATACATATATATATATATATGTATATATATATATATAGGTATATATATGTATATATAAACATATATATATAACACAAACGTATATTTACATTTAAGATCACATACATATTTTTTATATATATTTATATATGTATATACATATTTATATACATTTGGATATATATATATATATAATATATATACTATTTATCTCTATATATGTGTGTATGTTTTTATATACATGCACATAAATAATGTATCAATATATCTATATGTACATAAATGATTTTATATATACCTACATACATACATACATACATACATATATATATATATATGCATGTGTATATATAATATATATATATATATATATATAAAGTTAATCCAAACAAGAAAACACAAAAAAGCACAAAAACGCGAGATCGGGAACAAATATATATATATATATATATATACATGTATTTTACTTCTGCGGATTAGACTGTCATTGACAAGAAAAATAGAGAAGAACTGGTTGAATTATCTGGGAATCCGTATGTATACGTATGTATGTGTGCGAGCGCGTATGTGGTGGTTGTATGTGTAAGCGTTTCTGTGAGCGTCGAACGTTGCTAGTGCATATTATTAAAATAAATCATATATAATTCACTTAAATACACATAGATATTAATTCATTGTGATGAGCGTATGTTTAGGAATTCCAACAAAGGCAGTCGCGTGGGATTGTGGTATTTTTTATTACAAACCCCTGCGTCCTCTTTGTTCCATTCTTGCACGATTCCTTTCATTCGTATTCTAACCATTTTGTCATTGCATACGCAAGCATTCATACCACCTCACCACACACAGCGCGTGCAATATATATATATATACCTATATATATATTATATTACATATATATAGTATATATATATATATATATAATATATATATATTAATATATATATATTATATATGCACACGCGCACATAGATACATACATACAGCCATACGCACAACACACACGCATACGTATATATGTATAAAAATAATATAACAGTATATATACACGCATATGTATACCTGTATAAGTATGTCTACATATCTATGTATAGATAAACATTTATATGCATGTATATGTATATATGTGTACGTATATATGTATATGTGCATGTGTATATGTACATATATAATATATATTATACGCATCTACATATATATGTATATATGATGCATACGTGCGTGTGTATATATACATATATGTATATATGTATGTATATATATGTGTGTGTGTATGTGTTGTACGTATATATTTAAGTATGTATGTATATATGTATTTATATATATATATAACAATGCATGTATACATACATATATATATGTATATATATATATATATATATATATATATATATATATTATATACATACATACACACACACACACGAACAGGTATGTGTGTATTTATGTTTATATGGAAGCATATATTTCTTATGAAAACACAAGTTTCCTTTACATTTCCTCTTGATGCTCAACACGTTTGCGTACAAGATATAAATTATCTTCAGCTACGGCGTTGATTTTCATACATGGAAATTTCAGATGAAGAAAAGTTCTATCTCCTACTAAATAATACAAATGTAAAAGGTAGGATACCACTTCCTAGACATTAGTCCCTCTTTTTTTATGCTATCAATATAAAAACGGAGTTAATACAATGTTTGAAATAAAGACTTGAAACCTCTTACAGTATATTTTGAAGGCCACCGAATGCTTGTCTACGTTCGTTAGGAAATCGCGCAGTGTCTTGTTCGTTTTCATTGCCCGGTATCCTGTGCTGCCAGAGCCTCGAATTGAGTGGGCAATTTTTTGTGGATGTAGGTTGCTGAAAATTTTTGTTTATACTTCTTCCATTAAAATGCGTTCATCGTACGTGTCTGTGTACGTGCATATCTATCTGTGTGTCTCTGTGTCTGTGTGTATGTGTATAACAAGGGATGTACAATCGAAAATGTATGTAACTTTTGTTATATAAATTCACCCCTTGTACCTAAGTCTAATACACTTTAATTTTGGCACTGTTCTGCATGACCGCTAAAAGAAGAAAGTGCCTGGTGTGCACATACCAGACCGTGTAGTCAGGAAGGGTATTTTGGGCTTTGTAAGCATTTCGCCCGATGTGCTAACGATTCTGCCACCTCCTTGCCATTAAAAAGGTAATGAGAGCGAAAATGGCACAAACAATTTTGTTCGGTGAGCTAATGATTCTCTCAGCTCGCCGCAAGTAACTCATACATTACTAGAGCAAGTATTAGGGACTAAATACAACGAACGTTTTGTTCCAGCAGGGCTGAAAAATCAATAAGGAGAAACCAGTAAAATTATAGTAGAAAAGTGCTGAATGGGTAAAAAATATTTCAGATTTATTTCATGGCTCCCTCCTTGCGTCAAAGAACAACTCCTCAATTTGAAATGGCCTGTCTGGAATTTACAGGATATTACGTCATATAACTTAATTCCAGATAAGAAGGAATCTATTTTGATTTTGTTTAGAATATATTGTTAATAAGATCAAGACCCGTTTAGTAGCACATAACTGAACAATATTTATATTTTATAGAATAATATAATATATAGGTATGCTCTCGTGTGTGCCTGTGCGTGAATATCTTTGCTTACTTATACATGTAGCATACATAAATGTATATATCTATACATACACACACACAGAGGCACACACACACATATATATATATTATATATATATATATATATATATTATATATATTATATAATATATATATATACATATATATATATATATATATATATATATATATATATATATATATATACATATATATATAAAGAGATACTATAACAAAATTCTGTTCGACACAATTGTGTATATATATATATTATATATATATATATATATATTATATATATATATATATTGTGTGTATATATATATATATATGTACACACACACACATACACCAATTGTGTCGAACAGAATTTTGTTATAGTAACTCTGACGACGAATCGACTAATGCAATAACCTAACATCTACTAAACTTACTAACACCAACCAATCAGCGATAACCATAACTAACACTCACCCAATCATCGCTGAGAGTACAAACTAATTTCAAAGAACGAAAGCATGAAACTGCAATTAAAATGAGTGAAATGAAAGAACGTATCATATTTTAATTGGTAATAAAAAAAAGTGATTTTTTTTGCTTGAGTTGGTAAAGGGCCACAAATTGGTAGTAAAAAACGATAATTGCGTATATAATATTAAATATACACCATTATATTTGTATACATTTCTGTGCGTAGGTAGGTTCTTTCTGTTTTCATTTATATAATGTATGTGGGAGTGGGTGTGTCTGTGTGCGTGTGGGTGTATGTAAATAGAACATGTTACAGTATGTGTGTCCATATATATATATATATATATATATATATATATATAACTCTTTTTCACTGCCTAGGCGACGTCAATAAAATTGTGCATATAATGTCTGCAAATATATATAAAAATGGAAGAAGGCAATCACATACATATATATAAACATATATGCACGTCTATCTATGTATATATGAATGTATATATACATAAACATACGTACATAATATACACTATATTTATACAGTATATAAAGTATACACAACAATATATTAACTGCGTATTAGCCATGTGCATATATGTGTGCATGTAAGCTTATACGTATGTTTTTTTATGATTATATGTGAACTTCTATAATGTATATACAAGTTCTTTGAGACACACACACATACACATACTCATATTCCCCTACACATACACGAGCTATATTACATAGATATTTAGGTAGGTCGAAACGCGGAGTAGATGAAACAAAGACGACTGAAGAAGGGGAATTTTCCTTTTATTGTATGTCCTGTACTCTATTTTTCCGTTTTTTAAGAAAAATGGCCATTTCCTTGGTTTTGTGTTTTTGTTTTCGTTTCTCATTGTTTTCGACGTTTTTTTTCTTGGTGTCATGTACCCATATAGGCATGTATATATACATGTAGAGTTAGGTACGTACATATATGTATGTATATATGCATATGTTTTATTTTATTTATTAATTTACATATATATAATATATATATATATTATATATATGCTCGCTTATATATGCATATGTGTGTGTATATGTACACATATATGCGAAGGATACCCAAAAGTAACCAGAAACGTTCTCTGTGGGACAAATCCTTTGTATTCCAGGCTTCCGCCGCTAGAAGCCACTTGATACAACCCTAACGCATGAGGCTGCTAACTGGCGTCGTCGTACGAGGTCGTACTGTCACGTGCTGTATCTTTGTTTTGCAGTTCCTCTCCCCTATTCGGCGATTTTTACCATGAGTGAAACGAAGGAAACAGCGAGCGAAACAGTTGTCATGGTTCAAACAGCTTACAAGGATGCTGCCATGTGCAATACAAAAGTTTACAAGTGGTTTCCACGCTTTCTAACTTTTTACTCGAAGACAAACCTCGTTCAAGACGACCGTCGACCTCCCGAAATAATAGAAACATCATGACAATTGATGAACGGATTTGGAAGACCGTCACCGAACATTTAACGAACTTATTGATATGACTGATGTGTCCTGGAGTTTCTACCCATGAATTTTGAGTTAGGAGTGCGTGTCGTGAACTGAAAGAACAAATGGAAGTTGATCCGGAACTCTTTGCGAAGGTCATCACTGATGACGAAGCCGGAGGTAGAGAGGTTACAGATGTGGAAGAGGTGAAGAATAAAACGATGGAGGAAATAAACGGTATCAATTCGCAAGAGTTCCAGCTTTGCTTCGAATAGTGGAAAATGCATGTTAAGTGATGTATTGCTTCAAATGGAGAATACTTTGAATTATATAAATGATTAAACACGTAAAACAATGTGAACAAAATGATATTGTAAAATTCGCGTTTCGTTTGTGTAAATCCTCGTATATCCACGTATGTATACACCAAATATATATAGATATATACACACACATACACACACACACAAACACATGTATATATGCATATATATATATGTATGTATATATATATATACATATATATATATATATACGAAGTATATAATTATGTATACATACATATATATATATATATATATATGTGTGTATGTATATATATATATATATTAGAGGGAAACCACTATGTGGACACCCATATGCTAGAAATAGATCCATTACGGTCTTACCACCAAGAAATGTTCTCAAGAAAAAATTAGCAAAACAACCAAAACGTAATCGAGCAAGACAAAAGAAAAGGTAATAAAAATATGGATTATTCGTATACATGTTTCACTATCAACAAATTACGCAATCTTGATAACGTAACTTACTTAATTGTCCGTAGATCATCGGTATGACCGTCCAAGGTGAATATAATTTGCAGGACTGCATACTAGGACGTCCACACAAAGTCAGACTTGTAAAACAGTCCTACCCATTACACACGTGGCTACTATTTCAAATGTCCTCGTTTTGGCGAGCTAAATTACCGGAAAAACTGATGCTGCAGATAATACTTTACTACAGCGGCCTTTGCCGGCTAGAGAACTTATTAATTTAATTTTATATTAACGAGGACATTTGAAATAATAGCCACGAGTGTAATGGGTGGAACTGTTTTACAAGTCTGACTTTGTGTGGACGTCCTAGTATGCAGTCCTGCAACTATATTCACCTTGGACGGTCGTACCGATGATCTACGGACAATTACGTAAGTTACGTAAATAAGACTGCATAATTTGTTGATAGTGAAACATGTATACGAATAGTCCATATTTTTATTACTTTTTCTTTTTGTCTTGCTCGATTACGTTTTGGTTGTTTTGCTAAGTTTTCTAGATAACATTTCTTGGTGGTGAGACCGTAGCGGATCTATTTCTAGCATATGGGTGTCCACATAGTGGTTTCCCTCTAATATATATATATAATACAGTTTTACTGAACCTTCAGTTTTTTTATACTAGACCATTGGTGTGAAATCGATGTTAATCAAATTAATATCTAATTTCTCACCCTTATTTTAAGTTTTAAATTATATATATATATATATATATTATATATATATATATTATATATATATATATATATTATGTATGTATGTATGTATATATTATATATTATATTATATTTATTATATTATATTATATTATATTATATATATTATTATCATATAATCAGTAATTAAGATTCAGTTAAATTAAGTACCTAAGTTGAAGCACAAGTCAGTCCGCTATTATCCGCACAGTTCCGAGTAAGGTAAATAAAATCAAAATAAGCAAAGGATATCAAGTAGTGATGCACGACCACCGTTTGAAGCG
>NC_043011.1:49895562-49900562 GCF_006345805.1 Octopus sinensis
TTAGTACGAGGCTAGCAATTTTGAGGTAAGGGGTTGTTCGATTACATTGACACCAGTATTTAACTGGTACTTTACATACTTTAGCGACCCCCAAAGAATGAGAGCCAAAGTGGACATCGGCTAAATATGAACTCAGAACTTAAACATTGATGAAATGCCACGAAGTGTCTTTTCCTGGAATAATTAAGACTCTGCTACCTCGCTGCTTCATTCATAGCAAATATATTAGCCTTTCCTTATATGCTTTTGGTTTCTGTGGCTTAACGAAGATTGACAAATATTGGGATTCTTTTGTCGTTCAGAACACAGAAGGCCTTTGTCTTGGCGAAGAAGATAACTTCTGTGCGAAATGTCATCGATGATTTTGATGGCTATCATTTATCATGGTTTTGAAGGTTGGTAGTAATGGTAATGTTATTCATGAATGGTAAATGTTAATTACCGTAAGTCCTTTTCTATGTTTTGTGCTGTGACACTGCCATTATTCGTTCACCCCGATGAAGTGAGCATGAAGAGTTCCCATTGGTGAATGGTTTTAGTGGGACGGTTTACACACACACACATAGACACACACACACACACACACACACACACACATATATATATTCATGTCCGTAGATGCATTTATATATATATATATATATATATGTGTGTGTGTGTGTCTGTGTGTGTGTGTGTATATATATATATATACGTGTGTATGTATATGTGTATTTATATATATATATATTTATATGTAATCTATTACGAGTACATGATTATCTATTTGTCTGTTTATCTATCTATCACCCTCTCTCTTTCTCCCTTCCTCTACATATATATAAATATATGTATATATATATGTGTGTGTTCCTGTGTGTCTATATATATATGTATATATATATATAGACACACACATATATATATATATATATGTATGTATGTGTATATGTTTATATATATATATATGGATGTGTGTGTGTGTGTATTAGTAGTTCATATCCAAGTGGCACGCGCGTGCGCATGCGAGTGTTGGGGGTGGGGAGCGACTGCTTTTGCGTGTACGAAAGGTTATCGATGAGGTGAAGGATACTATGTTCTCCACTGAGCCTTGTGTGGTTAGAAATGACTGGCAGAAGGTCATGGGTGTTGAGAATAAAGAATGTTTTTGTCTATTTATCAAAATTAAAACAGACGATAGACTGTGGTCGGAGAGAATTGGTGAAATGTCGATTGGAGACAGCTTATCGCCACGCATGCGCACACACGCACGCACATACATACACACACGCACTTACGAAGGCATTCTCTGCCATGAAGCGATTAGGCAATAAACATCCTTCCCAAAAGTTAAAAGATTAATCATGTTGATGGATGATCGATCTAGTTTCACAATAGGGAAATTTTATCAGGAATTCCGCACGCATATATGTACCTCTATAAATGTGTGTGTGTGGTGTTTGTGTTTGTGTATGCGTATGTGTGTTTACGTGTGTGTGTGTGTATGTGCATGGTCATGTGTGTATGTTAGTGCGTTTGTGCGCGTGCGTGTGTGTGTGTGCACGCCCAAATGTGTATGTTAGTGTGTTTGTGTGTGTGGTTGTGATTGTGTGTGTGTTTGTGTATGTGTATGTGTGTTTACGTGTGTGTGTGTGTATGTGCATGGTCATGTGTGTATGTTAGTGCGTTTGTGCGCGTGCGTGTGTGTGTGTGCACGCCCAAATGTGTATGTTAGTGTGTTTGTGTGTGTGGTTGTGATTGTGTGTGTGTTTGTGTATGTGTATGTGTGTTTACGTGTGTGTGTGTATGTGCATGGTCATGTGTGTATGTTAGTGCGTTTGTGCGCGTGCGTGTGTGTGTGTGCACGCCCAAATGTGTATGTTAGTGTGTTTGTGTGTGTGGTTGTGATTCTGTGTGTGTTTGTGTGTGTGTGTGTGTTTGTTGTGTGTGTGTGTATGTGCATGGTCATGTGTGTATGTTAGTGCGTTTGTGCGCGTGCGTGTGTGTGTGTGCACGCCCAAATGTGTATGTTAGTGTGTTTGTGTGTGTGGTTGTGATTGTGTGTGTGTTTGTGTGTGTGTGCGTGTGTTTTTTGTGCGTGTGTGTATGTGTGCGTGTGTGTGTGTGTATGTGTGTATATTAGTGTTTGTGTGTATGTGTGATTGTATGTATGTTTGCGTGTGTGTGCGTTTGTTTGTGCTTGTGCATACGTGTTTGTTTACATATTTGTGTGATGTGCCTGTATGTGTGTGTGTGATGTATTTGTTTTTGTGTGTGTGTGCTTGTGTGTGTGTGTGTGTGTGTGGTGTGTGTGTGTGTGTGTGTCTGTGTGTGTCTGTGTAAATACCTATCTCAGAACCAAATGGTCCCCGTCAATTTTGAATGATTTATTTTACTTTTGTTCTGGAGATATTTGCTGGTCGAAAACATTTCCTTCTCGCCACTCAGCCATGGTAGTGCAATTCATGTGGATGCCTGACGGAAACATTCCGTTTATTTTCAAGTAATTCCACAACGTCAGTAACCATACGACGGGATTCTTTCCAACAGCCCACTTTCAAAGGGCTCGTGTCGACCTGATGATGCTGATTCCTCTCGTTTAAAACTAAATGGTATAATCACTGCGAGCTGGCAGAAACGTTAGCACGCCGGACGAAATGCTTAGCGGTATTTCGTCTGCCGTTACGTTGTGAGTTCAAATTCCGCCGAGGTCGACTTTGCCTTTCATCCTTTCGGGGTCGATAAATTAAGTACCAGTTACACACTGGGGTCGATGTAATCGACTTAATACCTATGTCTGTCCTTTTTTGTCCCCTCTATGTTTAGCCCCTTGTGGGTAATAAAGAAATAGGTATTTCGTCTGCCGTTACGTTGTGAGTTCAAATTCCGCCGAGGTCGACTTTGCCTTTCATCCTTTCGGGGTCGATAAATTAAGTACCAGTTACACACTGGGGTCGATGTAATCAACTTAATACCTATGTCTGTCCTTGTTTGTCCCCTCTATGTTTAGCCCCTTGTGGGTAATAAAGAAATAGGTATTTCGTCTGCCGTTACGTTGTGAGTTCAAATTCCGCCGAGGTCGACTTTGCCTTTCATCCTTTCGGGGTCGATAAATTAAGTACCAGTTACACACTGGGGTCGACGTAATCAACTTAATACCTATGTCTGTCCTTGTTTGTCCCCTCTATGTTTAGCCCCTTGTGGGCAGTAAAGAAATGGGTATAATCACACTCTTGCTTGCGGCAAAAGGAATCTCAGTGCCTCGTGCAATCATGTACTGGTCAAGTCCATCACCAAACTGAACTACATTACGTCCTCACTGAAAATCAGACGACGTCTTTGCGTCTAATGTTTGCGTCATAGCTACTGTAATCTGAAATGAAAAATAATAATGCATTAACAAGTTTGAAGAGCCAGGTATAAGGAAAGGTATAAGAGCCAGGTATTGAAGGCGGCGAGCTGGCAGAAACGTTAGCGCGCCGGGCGAAATGCTTAGCGGTATTTCGTCTGCCGTTACTTTCTGAGTTCAAATTCCGCCGAGGTCGACTTTACCTTTCATCTTTTCGGGGTTGATTAAATAAGTACCAGTTACGCACTGGGGTCGATACGATCGACTTAATACCTATGTCTGTCCTTGTTTGTCCCCTCTGTGTTTAGCCCCTTGTGGGTAATAAAGAAATAGGTATTTCGTCTGCCGTTACTTTCTGAGTTCAAATTCCGCCGAGGTCGACTTTACCTTTCATCTTTTCGGGGTTGATTAAATAAGTACCAGTTACGCACTGGGGTCGATACGATCGACTTAATCCGTTTGTCTGTCCTTGTTCGTCCTCTCTGTGTTTAGCCCCTTGTGGGTAGTAAAGAAATAGGTATAAGGAAAGGTATGTAATTACTACTGAGATGTCTGCGTACATACAAGAGTCTACAATTATCCACACTTTCATGTGATGTATCTAAGGTACCCCTCCACCACAGCGAAAATTGAAGCTTTTTTGAAGATAATAGTTACAGGAGGTGAGGCTTGGACCCATCACTTCGAAGCAGAGTTCAAAATGCGGCGTATGGAAAGGGAACACCCGAAATCACTGTAAAAATAGAATTCAAGTCGTTCCTTCTGCAAATAAAATGATGCGAAACATTTTTAGGGATGCAAAAGATCATATCCTGGAATATTACCTAAGAAAGGAGTGTACAGTCACCAGTGCAGCTTCCAGTAAAATGCTGGTCAACCGATTGAAACCAGCAATTCGCACCAAACGTTAAGCTTTATTATCAAAGCACACCAGCATACGGCCGTTGAAAAATTGGATTTTGATTTGCTGGAACAGCCTGCTTACAAATATCCTGACTGGATCGCTCAAATATTCTTTACGAGGTCGTCGGCTTGCTACAGAGAAAGAAGCGCAGAAACTGGTGTATAAATAGCTCCAAGGCATGTGGATTGCTCGACCTGGAAAAGTGTATCGAAAATCGACGAGACTATTTCGGAAAATGATTTAATGGTTCAACACCTGCTTTAGAACATTGCAACATATATATATATATATATATATATATATATATATATATATATATATATATATATATTTATATATATATATATATATATTATATAATATATACACATACATACTTACACAACAAAAACACTAACAACTACACTTACACACTACACACACACACACTTATGCATTGTATCCCTCTATCACGCATCCTAAATAAAAAGCGACGGCTTTAAGCATATTCAGCCATGCATTGTTAAACTACAATGACAAGACAACGAGATCAACGGATTACAGATGTCTCGCGTGCAGACATCTTGTTCCTGACACTCTGTGTATCCAATTCGATGAACGAACGTGAAAGAAGATTACAAAAGGTACAAGAACAAATATGATGGTTGAATTTTCTGTAACGCAAACGCTATGAAGAAAAAAAATCACCAGCACTAACAACAATAATAATTATTGTTTACCAACCATATAGCTCCGGGTTCAGTCCCACTGCATGGCACCTTGGGCAAC
>NC_043011.1:49910562-49918062 GCF_006345805.1 Octopus sinensis
GCTTACATTTATCATCCGATCCTCATATATTGCATTAATATTCCTCGCACTTTCCACTGCATTGATGCTGTTATTGAACTCATAAAGCAAAATATGCCGCATATGCTTTTTTGTCACTTGCATTATAGCTTTGAGAAACTAACTGTTAAAATCGAACTACACTCTTCAAAACTTGTACTAAGAATAAGATCAAGATAAAAATTACTACCTGCTTTTCTAGCAAATTTATGCAGGTAGTTTATCCTGTCCCCTTCCGACTTTTAGTTCATGCATTGAAAAAAACCGCATTATTTATCGTATACATACATACATACATACATACATACATACATACATACATACATGCATGCATGCATACATACATTCATACATACACACATACATACATACATACATACATACACACATACATACACACATACATACATTCATACATTCATACATACATACTTACATACATACATACTTACATACATACATTCATACATACATACATACATTCATACATAAATACATACATATATACATACTTACATTCATACATACATACATTCATACATACATACATACATACATACATACATACATACATACATACATACATACATACATACATACAAGAACTGTATTTTGAGCAATCAGATGTCATGGTTCGGTAAGTGTGCAAAATTGGTTAGCATCTATCTCGCTTTTTTTCAACGAAATATTTTGGCCAGTCGGGGTGTGCGGCTTAGACGTCACAGTTTGGTGGGCAAGTCAAGGATGCTTTACTTTGACCGCACCTAAAGAATTAATTATTTGGCTATACTTCGGAATGTTGCAAACAACATTCCTGCTTTCATGGAATTTTACTGCTACTGTTCCTACAATTTTCGAGAAACTTTACATTTCAATCAAGTCAATATTGTTATGGCTAGCACTACCACCATCAACACCATCATATTTATTATTGTTGTCGTTAGTGGTGGCGGTGGTGGTGGTGGTGGATGGTGGTAGTAGTAATGGTAGCATAGTATTTATTATTATTATCATTACAACTATCACTGTTACCATTATTATTATTATTATTATTATTATTATTATTATTATCATTATTATTATTATTATTATTATTATATTATTATTATTATTATTATTATTATTATTATTATTGTTGTTGTTGTTTTTATTATTATTATTATTATTGCTATTATTATTACTATTATTATTATTACTATTATTATTATTATTATTATTATTATTATTATTGTCCATTTAAAACGGGTTTGAATTTATTAATAAAATTCTCTTCTCTGACGTTTTTCTCGACTTCACTAGAGTTGTGTAGTTTGTAGAATGGAAATATAAACATTTTCTGACAACATGTTGTTTAATGGGATTTGACGGACCATTAGAGTCTCTAAACAGTTTTCGGTGGACGCGTCGACGTTTCGATAATGCATTCCAGTCTGACCAACGTATATCTCTTCACAATTCGGACATTAGATGCAGTAAATTAAATTTCTGCTTTTAAAGTTCATATTTACATTTGCAAATATTCTTTCGGACTTGTGTCCCTATATTGACCAGTTCGTTTGAACTGACATGTACCGTATCGATTATCATTGCATTTAGATACAATGAATGATTCGTCGTCGTCGCTTACGACAAATTTGGCTTTTGTTAATAATTGTTTCAAGTTTTTCGGCTGTCTTTTACTTAGAACTTCTTTACATTCACATTATTTGTGCATCTTTATCAATGCTCTACCATCCAATTTCTATTCTCATTTCTGTGCCTTGAGTGCATATCCTGGCATATCACCTCCATCTCTCTCACTCTTGTTCTCTTCCACTTTCTCTTATTCTTGATCACTCTCTCTCTCTCTCTCGCTCTGTCCTTCCGTATACTCTAATCTCATCATTATCCCCTGGCACAAAACCACCACCTCCAGTACTCCTACCCCTCAAAAGACCTTTGTCTTGCAATTGACTTGATGGCCTCACCAGTGCTGGTGCCTTGTAAAAGACATCCAGTCCACACTGTAAAGTGGTTGGAATTTGGAAGGGTTTCCAGCTATAAAAGCAAAACAAACATGCAAAAATAGACCTTGCCAATGCTGGTGCCATGTGAGAAGCACCCAATCCAATCTGTAAAGGGATTAGCATAAGGAAGGGCATCCAACTGTAAATACCATGCCAGAACTGACAGTGGAGCAGTCCTCTGGTTTTCCAGCTCCTGTCAAACCACCCAACCCATGCCAGCCTTGAAGACGGACGTTAGATAATAATGATGACGAGAGTGTTGATGATGATCATGATGATGAGACTCAATGATATTTAAAAAAGGCTTAATGTTTCGTCATATTCAGTAATTTGTTTCTTGAGATGATTCTAGAACTATTTTTATATCTTTTAATCTTTTACTTTCAGCAATGATCGGCAAATTTGCTTACGCAAAGCTAAAGATATATTCGTCTAATGAAATGCGTGTCACCATAAAAGGTATGGTCTGTTCTTCTTTTCCTCTTTATTGAGTTGCCCTAATTTGTAGCCTGGATATCTCTACACTGTATACCATTTTCTCTAAGTAGAGATTGGTATTTTTGTTTGAGTAGAAATTTTTAGCCATTTGTCTCTGACATTCACAGCATTCACGATGATACATTTTTTTCTGGCTAGGCAACATGGTGTATTGCACTTTGCATGTGTTAGATGGCACGATTCAAAGTTCAGATATTGATGCATGCCTGTGTGTTTATAATGTATGTCAGTGGTGATGGTAGAGTCACTTTTAATTGCAATTATGTCATTATGGTTCAGTGGTTAGAGCGTCGAACTTACGATCGTGTGGTTGTAAGTTCGAATCCGGGACCGGGCTGCGTGTTGTGTTCTTGAGCAAGAGACTTCATTTCACGTTACTCCAGTTCACTCAGCAGTAGAAATTAGCTGCGACGTCACAGGTGCCAAGCTGTATTGGCCCCTTTGCCTTTCCCTTGGATAACACTGGTGATGTGGATAGGGGAGGACGGTATGCATGGGCGACTGCTGGTCTTTCATAAACAACCTTGCCCGGACTTGTGCCTGGGAGGGTAACTTTCTAGGTGCAATTCCACGGTCAGTCATGATTGAAGGAGGTCACAACATCTCTAGAAATGGTAATATGCTACAACTCAACATTTTTTAAACATATTTTAGACACCTTTGTTTACACAATTTATCAATATTTTTATACTTTTTATGTGTTTTTAAAGTACATAAGTAAGCGTCTTGTGTTTTTGTATGCAGTTTTAAAAAAGACGGACGGTAATTTACTAATCATTTTATCAGTAAACTGAAAATGTCTAATTTGTAAATGAAATATATTTTATTAATTTAAGTGTAATTCTGCAAATGATTTATTGACAATTTGTGTTGATATAGAACAGCTGACGGAAAAGACATGGAAATTAGTTATTTAAACATGAATTAGGTAGATATTCTGATATGAAATATATGTCTAGTATAATTTTCGTATAGAGTAATGTTATGTGACATATATTAATGTAACTATATTGATACATAATGAAAGAAATAGCTAAGTTAATTATCATTAATGATATCCAACTTTATATTAAATATATATTAATGATGAATGACAATATTTATATTCTAAATAACGTGGATGTATAGTTAGTACTTGTATAATTGACTCCCGTTAAGATTAAAGATGAATTAGATCTTGGCAACATTTGATCTCAAAAAGTAAGGAAAGGCGGACGGCCGATAAACATTTTGGCCAGAATGCTACCGATTCAGGAAACTCAACGTTTTAATGATGATAATAATAATAATACTGATAATAATACTCAAGTTTTGTCACAAGTGGAGCAATATTGTGAGAGCGATGAGTCGATTACATCAACCCTACTGTTCAACTGCTACTTATGTTATTGACCACGAAAAGTTAAAGTAGACCTCAGCGGAATTTGAACTCAGAATGTGAGGTCTGACGAAATGCCGCTAAGCATTTTGTCCAGCATGCTAAAGTCTCTACCAGCTCGCCGCCTTATAACAATAATAATAATAATAATAATAATAAGTTGCCCAGTCCTGGCTAAGAAGGAATATATTCACAGACCCGACAGAGTTGGGAACTACATACACTGGAAGCTATGCCAACATTGTGGAATAACAACAGAAATAAGATGGTATAGGCACACACCAGAAAAGGTCACAGAAAACGAGAAAGCAACCATATTCTGGGATATGCCAATACACACAGATAGAGAAATATTCAGACAAATACATAACAAAAACACCAGGTCTTAGAAACACATATAACATACAGAAAATTGCACTACTAGGCACTGCACACATCCTACGCAGAACACTTTCCATACAATAAGCATCAGAGCATCACAACAAATCACAGCACATACCCAAGGCACAAAGAGCTGCGCTCGGTAGTGAAGTGAAAGCACGTTATAAAAATAAAACTACTGAATGATAATAATAATAATAGTAATAATAATAATAATAATAATAATAATAATAATAATAATAATAATAATAATAATAATAATAATAATATTCTGCTCAATACCACAGATTTGCTTGTCAGTTGTTTGACCTTAACCAGTTGAGCATGTCCCTTAGTGGCTGACGATATGTGCATCTCTGATCACGAGTGGAAGTTGTGGGGGAGCATCATAGCCATGTGTTGAGAGGGATTCTTTGGGGTTTGAATAATTCACCTCTGGAAACATGGGTGTTTCGTTCAACACTCTTAAACAACCCTTATTCAGGGACCTTTTGAGCAGGATGGGTTACTCGACCAGAAGAAAATTCTAACTGGGCCCCACCTGCAAGGTCATGTGCTGTTTATCTTGATATGAAATCACCATGTCGCGCACATATGGTTGTGATGCATGTGCCTGGTGTACCCTTATCAGACGGGTAGTCATGATGGGTATACTGGGCTTCGTATATTTTACCCCAGTGTCACTTTGATGGCATGCACTGCTCTCTCACTCAATAATAATAATAATAATAATAATAATAATAATAATAAGCCTTTCTACTCGAGGCACAAGTACTCAAATTTGTAATGACAATTAAAACATATCTAATTTCTTTAAATGTTAATTCAATTCTACTCTCTTTCTTGATGAAATTGTTGGTAACATCATTGTAGAGGGTATCGTTCTTAATCATTTTTCAAATGGCTTTTTCTATGCCAATTAAAGCTAAAGTGCTCAACGTTTTTCTTGTCCCTGCAAATTTCTTGTATAATTATGCATTCTCCTTAGGTATGAAAAGGAGCGCTCAACTGTAGCACTAGTTGCTGGTAGTGTTCATATTACTTCACAAAGCTTCGTTAACTGGGGCAAAGCTTCATCTAATCCACTATTATGCAGAATGTAAAGTAAAACTGAACGGATTTTCCTTTTAGTTCAGCATCTTTGTACAAGGCAGTAAGTTCGCTTCTTAAATTTTGGTTGTCGAAATTGTCTCTGTAAGAATGTTTAAGGTAAGTTAGAGATGTTTCCTAGTCGTCGTTATTTTGTCTTGTCTCATCGGATCGAAAAGTGCTAAAAAAATGTAATTCATTTAAATTTTGAAATCGTATCTCAGTTTGCTCGCAAATTAAATCTATAATTTTACTGAACAGCTGTCTCAATCCTTCCTCTGTTTCAAACGCATTTTTCTTTTCTTCATTTGAAGATAAATGCTATCAACATTAGCCAAAAGTTTAGAAAATTCGTGCAATTTTTTCTTTCAAAACTTTCACAATTTTATTTACTTTACGAATACAGTAGGATATATCAAATGTTTTTTTTTTTTTTCTGGAGGATGTCAAATGCTGCATTTGTGTAAATAAAAATATCTCCCAATACATTTAACAAAAAGCAATTGAATTTACAATTTTGGTAATTAGAATACAACGCCGGAGCATAACTATAGCTTTCCGTGTCCCATTTACTTGAATAATCAATGATGTTTAGGAATATATCAGGAAGCTTCTCATGATATTCACGAACTGTTTCTACCAACGAGTTGGCGCGACTTTTGGGAAAACTCTTTTTAATTTCAGTATCTACTAAATGCAAGCTTTTGGTCGACATGTCCAACGTATCTTTTATTATTCTTTTTATCTTTGAATGTTTTTTAGCAAGTAGACTGCAGCCAAGCTGGGGCACTGCATTGTGTGACATTTAGTCGAACGAAAATACCGTTAAGTCTGGTACTCATTTTATCGATCTCTTCTTGTGCAGAACTGCTAGGATACGGAGACGTAAGCGCACCAATACCGGCTGTCAAGCAGTGGTTAGAGGAGAGACATTAGCACAAAGACAAAGACAAACACACGCTTCTCTCTCTCTCTCTCTCTCTCCCTCTTTATATATATATATATATATATATATATGTATATATACGTATATGGCAAATGAAAGATGGAAGATGGAATATACGAGAATTTATTAATCACGACAATTGTTTCGACACATCTAGCATGCATCCCTGTTATGATACAGCTAAAGCGGTAACAACGTCAGTAAATGGAGTTGGGACTGCCTTACGTACAAATAAATACGATAAATGTTCATGCAGAGAAAAATCGAAATATCCTTTGATGAATCTCTGTATGAGTACAAATCTTATGTGCTGTGCACACAAGGGAAAGGCCGTACATTTACATTGGGCAGGCGGCCGATTCATTTAAGAATCGCTATCGTAACCATGTCGCCAGCTTTAAGACAATCAAACTGAAAAGAACCTCGTCATATATATATATATATATATATATATATATATATATATATATGACGAGGTTCTTTTCTGTTTCCATTTACCATATCCACATTCGTCGGCTCGACGCTTGAGTAGAAGTCACTCGCCCAAGGTGCCAAACAGCAGAACTGAACCCATGACTATTTTCTTGGGAGGCAAATGTCTTACTACACAGCCACGTCTGTAAATTAATTAGGGATTGTATCTTCATGAAACTTTGACGGTAATATCGTTATAAGATCAAATGTGCGTATAGATAGTCCACCGTTGTCTAATACATAAATATAAATGTTAAAAACTGGCTTAAGCGTAAAGCATAAACTGACAAAAGTTGCTCTTCTTTTGCATTCGTACAATAGACAAAGGACTTATTTAAATATTTACTTGAGAACATATAAGGAAAGTCAAGATGACACGCGACGTCCTGACAACCAATTGATATCACTAAAGGTTGTTAATAGTTTAATTCTTTCGATGTGAAATACCTCGTATGATCATTAAAGAGGTCAACAATGCCCTTCTCAGCGAGAGGTGTAGGAGAAGCTGTATATAGAGCAAAAGGCAGAAGACACGAGCAAATGTTAAATGATTCAAAAACGTTGGTTCAAAAGGAATGCAATCTATTCGACTTCAAGTAGTTCAGCTGAAAGCTGTCCATCCTTTTAATAGGTTTTTTACATAACACGTTGAAGCTGTAATATAGACAGGGTGGGGAGCGGTTTTAAGAAGTTGTCACATCAGAAATATC
>NC_043011.1:49920562-49923062 GCF_006345805.1 Octopus sinensis
TAAATGTGCAGAGAAGATAAGTAATGTTTAAAAATATCTCTGTTAAAACAACTAAAATGAACAGAATGTAAAACATAAGAATAACAATCAGACGCAACTAGTGTAACTATGAAAATAGCAAAAAAATATTATTTCATATAAACAAGTCAAATGCAGATATACAAGCAAAGGAAGGTATGAAATATAATGTAAAAAGCGAAATATTTCTAGAAAACAACGAAAATAGAAAATTGTTAAACAAGAAAGCAAAGTAATAAGAATAAAATATATAATAAAAACAAAAGAACGCTTACAATCATACCAAAAAAAAAAATCTTGTAAAATAAAGCCAGAAAAACGTGCAAAATGATACCAAATATACGTTGAAAAATACTACCAGAAAAGCGTTCAAACATTAATGCAAGGAAAACGTAGAAAATGATACGAGAAAAACGTAGAAAATAAAGTAAGAAATTGCATAAGATATAGAAAGAAATGCGTGGAAGGATGTAAAAGGAGAAAGGAAAAGAAGCAAGCGTAGAAAATATAAAATTTGTTGAAATACTAATACTATCACAGATCGCCTACATAGAACCATTTGAATCTGAAGTCTTGTGTTCAAGTGCAGACGGATGTTAATAGTGTCCTTACTGACTGTAAAATTTCTGTGAAAACAAATGAACTGAAGCGAATGTTATTGGCAGGTAGTTTTGGGATAGATGGATGGAAGCACTCCGTCGGTTACAACGACGAGGGTTCCGGTTGATCCGAATCAACGGAACAGCCTGCTCGTGAAATTAACGTGTAAGTGGCTGAGCACTCCACAGACACGTGTACCCTTAACGTAGTTCTCGGGGATATTCAGCGTGACACAGAGAGTGACAAGGCCGGCCCTTTGAAATACAGGTACAACAAAAACAGGAAGTAAGAGTGAGAGAAAGTTGTGGTGAAAGAGTACAGCAGGGATCACCACCATCCCCTGCCGGAGCCTCGTGGAGCTTTAGGTGTTTTCGCTCAATAAACACTCACAACGCCCGGTCTGGGAATCGAAACCGCGATCCTATGACCGCGAGTCCGCTGCCCTAACCCCTGGGCCATTGCGCCTCCACAGTGTTGGGATAATAAATTATATGATAATAGAAATAGCCAAACAGCAAGGAGGTTTCAAAGAGGTCGCAGGAGATATTAGAAATAGCAAACACCAAGACCTCTTCATATATATTACTGATTTCTTTATTGCCCACAATGGGCTAAACATAGAGGGACAAACAAGGACGGGCAAAGGGACTAAGTCGATTACATAGAGCCCAGTGCGTAACTGTTACTTATTTAATCGACCCCGAAAGGATGAAAGGCAATGTCGATCTCGGCGGAATTTGAACTCAGAACGTAGCGGCAGACGAAATACCTATTTCTTTATTACCCACAAGGGGCTAAACACAGAGCGGACAAACAAGGACAGACATAGGTATTAAGTCGATTACATCGACCCCAGTGCGTAACTGGTACTTAATTTATCGACCCCGAAAGGATGAAAGCAATGTCGACCTTGGCGGAATTTGAACTCAGAGCGTAGCGGCAGACGAAATACCGCTAAGCATTTCGCCCGGCGTGCTAATGTTTCTGCCAGCTCACCGCCTTCCCTCTACATATATATTACTGTGTTTAAAATGATATGTTCAAATTTATATTTCACATGGTTTGAAGGTGGGATCCTGGCAGAATCAGTGGCACGCAGGGCGAAATGCTTGGCGGCATTTCCTCCATCGTTACGGTCTGAGTTCCAGTTCCGCTGAAGTCGATTTTGCCTTTCATCCTTTTGGGGTAGGTAAAATAAATACCTCATGAAAATTGGGTTCGATTTTATCAATTTACCCCTTACAACCGAAACTGTTGGATTTGTGCCAAAATATAAAATCAACATTTGGTATAACCTTAATTGTAACTTCTTTAGGGACGTCTAAATCATGCATGGAATAGTCATAGCTATGACACATTTGATGTCTTAATAATACATGAAACGGTCGTGGCTGTATCCTTTGAGTTTTAAATAATAATAGCATGGTCATAGTAATTCTTTCGTTGATATCTAAATAATAAATTGTAATGGTCGTAGCTGGAGCATCTTCGTTACCTAAATAATACTTGAATTGTTCATGAGTGTAAAGTTTTTCATCTTACGTCTTAAAGAGCATAGTTGTTCGAGAACTAAACTAAACAACACGAAAAAGTCAATGAATGAAACTGATTCTGCCATGGATATTTGATTTACTAAATATAGGAGAGAAATCTCCTTCGTATCTCAACCTTTCACCTAAAAATAGAAAAAGGTAGTAATATTCTACTGAAGTTGTAGTTCAATTCCTTCAGAGAAATTATCCTTTACTGGCACGTGCAATCGCTAATGAAACAGGTGAATTAAGCCTGATCTAGGTCTAAATATAATCGTGAAAAAACTGCACGTCAAAAAATGCATTAGGCACGGAAAAAAAGAAAATGTCAATGTAAGGGATAGAAATAA
>NC_043011.1:49928062-49940562 GCF_006345805.1 Octopus sinensis
ATTATCTCTCAACACATGGCTATGATGCTCCCCTAGTCACGAAGGGACATGCTCAACTGATTAAGGTCAAACAACTGATAAGCAAATCTATTGTATTTAGCAGAGCATTTGTTGTAGCCATGGATTTATACGAAAACAAAACAACGTACATAACACTTTCAATCAGTTAAAATGAGAAGCCATGAGAGACACTACCAACTACTGCATCTGGGAATTATTATTGCTGTTGTTATTATTATTATTATTTGAGAGCAGCGTATGTCATCAAATTAACATTGGGCTAAAGGTAGCGAGCTGGCAACATGGTTGGCAAGCCGGACAAAATGCCTAGCGGTCTTTCGTCTGTTTTCACATTCTGAGTTAAATTCCACCGAAAAACGATTTTGCCTTTCATTCTTTCGGGGTTGTTAAATTAAAAACCAGCCTGGTACTGGGCTGTATGTGATCGACCAACCCGCTCCCCACGCATTCCAGGCCTTGCACCTATAGCAAAAATTATTATTATTTTATTATTATTATTATTATTATTATTATTATTATTATTATTATTTTTATTATTATTATTATTATTATTATTATTATTATTATTATTATTATTCTATGTTTGACTTTTACTTTACATTTGTATAAGTTGGCTCCAAGTCTCACCCAGAGACCTCAAGAGACAACAAGTTGGAAGTTCATGTTATGCCTAGTGTGCCATATATTTGGTCTTGTATTTAGTGTTGTACTAGTGAATGTCTATTATTATTATTATTATTGTTGTTGTTGTTGTTGTTGTTGCTTTTGTTGTTGCTTTTGTTGTTGTCGTTGTTGTTGTTGTTTTTATTATTATTATTCAGTAGTCTTATTTCTATCACGTGTTTTCACTGCACTACCAAGTGCAGGTCTGTGTTCCTTTGGTATGTGCTGTGGTTTGTTGTGATGTCCTTATTTTTACTGTATTGAAAGTGTTTTACGTAGGATTTCTGCCCTGCCTAGTACTGCTATTTTCTGTATTATATATACTTGTTAGTCCTGGTGATTTTTTTTTATGTATTTGTCTGAATTTTTTTTTTATCATACCTAATGCGTTTATTATAGGAGTTGTTTCTGTTTTTAGACTCCGCTTTCGAGTTACCTCTATTTCTAGGTTTTTGTATTTTGAAAGTTTCTCCATTTCTTTTAGAAATGTCATCTGTTGGTATTGATACAACGATTAGAAGACCAGTTTTTCTTGATAATCTCTGACAACTGTATCTGGCCTATTCGCCTTAATTTCTCTATCTGTGAGTATTGGCATATCCCATAGTATGGTTGCTTTCTCATTTTCTGTGACCTTTTCTGGTGTGTGCCTATACCATCTTTTTGCTGTTGATCTTTCACAGTGCTGGCGTAGCTTCCAGTGTATATAGATCCCAACACTGTCGTGTCTGTGAATATATTTGTTCTTAGCCAAAGACAATATGATTTATTGTTTCTTCTCCACATATTCTGCAGTTACATGTATTTCTTTTCATTACATGTTTTTTGATAATTTCTGGTGGGAAGGCTTTAATCTTGTGCTGCAATAAAAAATTCTTCAGTCTCTGTTTTGAGTCCTGAGCTCGTCAGTCATTGTTGGAATTTTGCTTTGTGCATTTCTTTTCTGTTTAGTTTAACCCAATATTTGTCATGAAGGGGCTTTCCTTGCCATCGTTTTATCATGATTCGTTATTGCCCCAGTTTTACTTTTGGATTTCAGTAGTTTTACAGCTTTTGTCGTTTCTTCTTTTCCTTTTCATAGCTGTTAGGTACTATGACTTCTGTTTTGTATTTGTCAGCTTCCTTAAATACTGAACACAGTTTTTCGCTTTGTTCGTGTTTTGTGGCTCTTTGTATTAGTTTTCCTTTCTTCTCACGTAGGTATCTTATGGTGGTTATTTTGTTATAGTTTTCTAGCCGTATAAGGCCTCTACCACATTCGATACGTTGTATATATAACCTTTCTATGTCAGGTTTTCGGTGGTGCATCCTAAATTCTGTCATTATTTTTCTTGTTTTCCTGTCTATTTTGATTAATTAATTTAGAGCCCAGATAAGGACACTGTAGCCGTAAATTATAACTGGGACGGCAAGAGTGTTGATACCTGTGCAGGGAGAAATGCTTAGCGGTATATGGTCTGTCTTTACGTTCTGAGTTCAAATTCCGCCAAGGTCGAGTTTGCCTTTCATCCTTTCGGGGCTGGTAAATTAAGTACTGGGATCGATCTAATCGACTGAACCCCTACCGAAAAAATTTCGGGCCGTGTGCCTAGAGTAGAAAAGAGTATTTCGTCTGCCGCTTCGTTCTGATTTCAAACTCCGCCGAGATCGACTTCGCTTTTCATCCTTTCGGGGTCGATAAATGAAACACTGGGATCTATATTATCGACTAGTCCCTTCCCCCAAGATTTCAGACCGTGCTAAATGTGTCTGCTAGCTTGCCTCCTTGACAAACTATTACCACCACAGTGTTACAAACTATACATCCCGACCCTCATTATATTGTTCGTTATCAATCTATCTACTTTAAATCAGACCTGTTTGTCTTATATACTATACAGCCGTATAAACGTATAATCTTCACGGCAACCAGATATGTTGACACCTACTATAGATTCGTGGACTTTAACGACATGCAACCGGGCGTTTAACATAGTTGTTGTATATATTATACGGTTAAATAGCCATAGCTAATCAATTTAAACAGCGGGACATCTACTTAGGAAAATGCCGACTTTCTTGACAATTTTCTCATTTATCTTGCTGGAGAGATATTTCTGTTGATCTGTTCACGTTGGGCATATTTGGGTTGTGAGGAATTCGTTACTACCCTCATAGCCAAACTGTGTTTGTGCGTGAATGTGTGTGTGTGTGTATGTGTGTGTGCCTGCGCCGTAATTGGCATAATGCAAAAGTGGTAAAGTATATTAACATATGTTTTATGTAGGGCGAATATTATTTGGCGAAGAACACAACATATCGTTTAGAGTGGATTGATATGTTTATTATTTCATATTATCAAACGTAGATATGAACGAAAAGAATAAAATTTATATATGTATGTGTGCATCAACTGTGTATGTGTGTGTGTGCATATACATACGTTTACGCGTGCTTGTGTGTGTATTTATAAATATACATGTATGTGTGTTTATTATATATTTGGGAATGTATGTACGTATATGTTTGTGTATGCGTGTAGATCTATATTCAAATTTAAAAAAAAAACGATGAACAGTTTATTTGATATTTCTATCCATATTAATGTTTTATTAATGATATCTACATCACTACATTTATCTAAGATGCTAGCTTTATAGCCATCCCCAAATAGCTAGCTAGCTAGCTAGCTAGCTAGCTAGATAGATAGATAGATAGATAGATAGATAGATAGATAGATAGATAGATAGATAGATAGATAGATAGATATAGATAGATATAGATAGATAGATAGATAGATAGATAGATAGATAGATAGATAGATAGATAGATAGATAGATAGACAGACAGACAGCTAGATACCGAAAGACGGGCAGACAGATATTTATATAGATAGAGATAGAGTATAGAGGGGGAGAGATTTGTGTAAGTTAATTAATGCAAGATTTAATGAAGTTACGTCATCTTCAATATTGTTCATCAACGTATCAATCAACGATATCCTAGAAACACCCACCACCACTTCCAACACTAGCAACATTTCAGTCGTTATTCATGTCAGACATGTTGTATGATAGATCAAGTATGAATTGTACGTTCTTCAAAGTATGTCTAGCAACACGTTTCTCACTCACAGAACACATGTATATATGTTTATATGAGCATATGTATCTGTGTACGCGCATGTGTTTTAGGACTTATTTAAGCTTATTCCTTTTTAGATAGAATACGAAACGGTCACTTTTCTTTCCTAAACTGAATACAGCTCTTGGGTTTTCTACCTGACTTGTATCCAAAATTTCTTGTATCCCAGAATCCCTTGTACTATTGAGCACATAGTCTTCGTAAAGGAGAATCTTTTCTCCGATGAGGAATGCATGGGATATTTGAGTTCAAATCTGCCGCAAAGTTTTCAGAATGAATATACAAGTTATCAAATTCGCACCCACACGCACACACACACAAACACTCATTTATCCATTCTTATATGAATATATACGAATATACATACATACATTATTATGACTGCCCCCTCGTTATCGAGTATGTCCATTGCACGAAGCTTAACTGTTACTGGTGCTGTGAACGAATGTGACTTTTTAGCCCAGCTAAAGATCTACAATGTCTTGTACATACATACATACATACATACATACATACATACATACATACATACATGCATACATACATACATACATACGTACATACATACATACATACATACATACATACATACATACATACGTACGTACGTACGTACGTACGTACATGCATACATGCATACATACATACATACATACGCACGTACGTACATGCATACATACATACATACATACATACATACATACATACATACATACATACATACATACATACATACATACATACATTGAATTGAATTAGTTTCAGCTCACGATTTGTGACAATGATGGGAACATATTTTTCTTCTTTTTTCTTGTTTCAGTGATTTTGACTGCGGTCATGCTTGAGCACCGCCTTGAAAGGTATTTAATCGAAGCAATCGACTTCAGAAGTAATTTCTTGTAAGCTTAGTACTTATCCTAAGTACTTAGCGGTTCGGCTAAGTTACGGAAACGTAAACACACCAACATTGGTTCTCAAGTGATGGTGGTGGGGACAAAGACAGCCAGACAGACACACGCATAAATATATACATATAATATATACGACAGTCTTCTTTAAGTTTCCGCCTAACAAATCGACTTACAAGTTTTTGCTCGCCCCGTAACTATGGTAGAAGATACTTGCCCGATGTCTCATGCAGCAGAACCGAACCTGGAACCATGTGGTTGAGAAGTAAGCTTCTTACCACACAACCACGCCTTCGCCTTGCTTTCTCTCTCTCCCTCTCCCTCCCTCTCTCCTTATCTCGCTTCCTCTTTACATATATGTATATATATATATATATTATATATATATATATTGTTTTTTTGTATTTGTTTATGTATATGTATGTATATATATATATATATATATATATATATATATACATGCTTATATACATGCTTACATACATACATACAGTGTATCATGCACGACTAATTAATTGTACCAGAGGATAACTTTTGTTCAACGTAATTCAAAGAAAAATATTTTGCGCCAATAAAACGTTCTATCAGAACAACAAAGGGAGTTAATTGTTAAAGAGTTAAATAGAATTATTCGGGTGCGCAAACGATAAAGAGGATCTCTTTAATATATGATAAGAAATGTTTCGGTTTATTAGCCTTTTTCTTCTAAGTTCAACGAAGCACTATTGTAAGTATAAATGTATTGTTATTCTATGAATAATATTGTTTATGTATGGTTTCTCTAATGCCAAGAAACTCTCTCACACACACATGCACACACAGGCACACACATATACTACGGTCATTCAGAAAAGCATATATAGGGATGGATGCTCGTGGGCCAGCGGTTAGGGTTTTGAACTCATGACCGTAACGTTGTGATTTCGATTCCTGAAACGAGTGATGGTTTGTGTTCTTGAACAAAACACTTCATTTCACGTTGCTCCCGTCCACGCTGCTGGTAAAAATTAGCAATCCTGCGATACATCGGCTCCCTGTCCGCGTGGGAAATATATACGCCACTGAAACCGGGAAACCGGCCCTTATGAACCTGGCGGCGATCGACAGGGAAACATTTAGTTGTATTTTATATATATATGTGTGTGTGTGTATGTGTGTGTGTGTGTGTGTGTGTGTGTGCGCGTGTGTGTGTGTGCGTGTGTGTGTATACAGAACATGGGCTTTAGTTCACAGGTGATCTAAAAGATTAGGTACGCTAGGAAAGTG
Source organism: Octopus sinensis (assembly GCF_006345805.1). Taxonomy (NCBI): domain Eukaryota; kingdom Metazoa; phylum Mollusca; class Cephalopoda; order Octopoda; family Octopodidae; genus Octopus; species Octopus sinensis. The sequence goes on from NC_043011.1 coordinate 49,934,044, forward strand.
CTGTAACGTATTACTAGGACTCAAAGGTGTAGCCGAGAAGGTAGTTATGGAGCCATTGCAGATGTCTGACATAGCGTATATATAACTGTTAGGGAGGGCAACAAACGTTAAGGCAAGGCAAATATTTCCAATATTAATAACGTACATGACTCGAGATGTTTGCCTTGCCTTCAAGTTTGTCGTCCTCTTTAACAACTGTACATATAAATTATATATATATATATATATATATATATATATATATATATATATATATATATATATATATATATAACGGGAAGGTTTACGAAGATAAACGAAAGACGAAAGCAGGTTTACGAAAATAAACAAAGGACGAAGGCAGGTAGAGTACAAACAAACAATGTATTAGTATGGCGCTCAGGAATAGAAATAAAACAAGTCTTTTACGTTTCGAGCCTACGCTCTTCGACAGAAAGATACACAGAAAAGAAACAAGGAGAGAAAAAAATTGCGTGTAGGGGCTAAAGATCCAACATATATGCTGAGACCCCCTTCGGTCATGACTGACCAAGGGATTGCACCTAGAAAATTACCCTCCCAGGCACCAGTCCGGGCAAGTTTGTTTATGAAAGACCAGCATTCGCGCATGCATACCTATTTCTTTACTACCCACAAGGGGCTAAACACAGAGGGGAAATAGAAGGACAGACAGACGGATTAAGTCGATTACATCGACCCCAGTGCGTAACTGGTGCAACGTGAAATAAAGTGTGTTGCTCAAGAACACCACACGCAGCCCGGACCGGATTTGAACTCACAACCTCACGATCTAACCCCTGATGCATGCTCGACGCTCTAAACACTGAGCCATGCACCTTCACTGCACACACACACACACACACACACACACATATATATGTATATATATATATTTATGCACACACACATACATATATAAATTCATGTATATATGTGTGTGTGGTATATGAGTATGTGGAGTGAGGGCGCGTGGCTTAGTGGTTAGGGCATTCGGCTCATGATCGTAAGGTTGTGAGTTCAATTCCCGGCGACGCGTTGTGTCCTTGAGCAAGACACTTTATTTCACGTTGCTCCAGTCCACTCAGCTGGCAAAAATGAGTTGTACTTGTATTTCAAAGGGTCAGCCTTGTCACTCTCTGTGTCACGCTGATTATCCCCGAGAACTACGTTAAGGGTACACGTGTCTGTGGAATGCTCAGCCATTTGCACGTTAATTTCACGAGCAAGCTGTTCCGTTGATCGTATCAGCTGGGACCCTCGTCGTCGTAACCGGCGGAGTCTTATCTGAGTATGTTTGTATGTGTGCATTTAACAGAATTATTCTCTTAAGAGAAGTTTCTTTTTGCGTTGCATATATTTAAAAAAAAAAAGGAGAGAAATTCAGCTAATACTGTTGAGTATGCATGTACATTTTATCACATTTTTGCACACCTACATGTAACATTATGTTACAGGAGTGTTATCGGAGTTCCATTTCGTTGTTCGAAAGTAGTATAGAACATAGATATAACTTCATTTCTTTTGTTACCAAAAGCCACTGTTTTGTTGAATATAAATTGTTTGTCAGTATAATGTAGCAGACATCTTGCATTGGAGAATTAGTTGTAATCTTCTTAACACAGGGTGTTAGCTAGAAATGAGATATGTTTTCGCAATATATTACACTATCCGTGACAAATATTATACATTCACATTTGATATATGTATATCTATATGTTTGTGTGTGTGTGTGTGTGTGTGTACGTTCATGTCTGTGTGTCTGTGTGTGTGTGTGGGCAGAGAGACAGTGACAGGTAAACGTAGAGGGAGAGCAACAAAGATGAGGAGAGTGTTAGATGTAGATGTGCATGTAGCTATGTGTATATCTGATACAAATGCACATATCCACATATGGAGGTACCTGGGATCTTAAATATATAAGAATCTGTGCCTATTTCGTTCTTTTTCTCTCGCTCCTCTATATATGTGTCTTTCTGTGTGTGTGTGTATGTGTATGTTATTGTTTAGTTTTATTTCAAAATTTCTAGCCAATAGAGAAAGAGTCGGTTTCTAAGCTTGATCCAATGCCCCTTCATTGGAATTTTAACACCAACAACAGGGTACTATTTTTTCGTTTGCATGTATGTATGTATCTAAGCAAATTTGTATGTTTTGCTTTATGTATTTATTCTCATGCATACAGTTGCATATCTAGACGTGCTCATATATATTCAAATGATAAACTTCTGGAAAGTTTTACAGAATTTTAGTTCCAGTGATGGATTGGGTCTGTAGTCTTCGAATTAGGTTTCTCTTTTCTTAGTTTGAGAAGCCTAATTCCTCAAGACTGTTATTTAGGCAGTGTGACATATCCCAGGACCTCAGTAATTACAGGTATACACCTGAATTTGTAATCGGGATAGAGTAACTGCAAATTTCTGAATAGTTCAGTATAGGTATTTTCTTTTTCACTGATCTTCAGATTTATGTTAACATCCGCTGAGCAGATTTACATAGTTTCTCTTCTCTATTCCAAATATGTGTGCATATGTATGTGTGTGTGTGAAGAGAGAGAGAGAGAGGGTGCGTTTGTGTGTGTGTGTGTGTGTATGTGTGTGTGTTTGTGTGTTTGTTTGTTGCAAGACTCTAAACGATTCGTTTCGTGGCGCGGATAGCGACCAAGATGTACTCAGAGAAACCAAAATCTGAATTCCAAAGTCATATTTCACCCGAAACAGCTGTTACGTAAACATTATTGTATCCTCCTTTATGTTTACTTGTATCACACACACACACAAACACACACACACACAAACACACGCCGCATACGGACATACACACGCACACGGAGAAACACATGCAGACACACACAGGGTATTTCTGGCTGCGGTTGTTTCTTATTTCTTTATTGCCCACATGCGGGGCTAAACATAGAGGGGACAAACAAGGACAGACAAAAGGATCGACGCCATTGCGTAACTGGTACTTAATTTATCGACCCTGATAGGACGAAAAGAAAAGTCGCCCTCGGTGGAATTTGAACTTAGACCGTAACGGCAGACGAAATACCTATTTCTTTACAACCCACAAGGAGCTAAACACAGAGAGGATTAACAAGGACAGACAAACGGATTAAGTCGATTATGTCAACCCCAGTGTGTAACTGGTACTTATTTAATCGACCCGGATGTTTCTACCAGCTCGCCGTCTTATTTCCATGCTGCGATTATTTCTATGAGATATGATTGTGTATAACGGAAAACATTTTTACTAATAATTTCCTGACAATTTAATAATTATGCTAACTGTTGTTTATTTACCTTACCTTAATTAACGCCCTTTTCCATAATTGCGCATTATTATGCAAATACACACTCACACACACACGCAAGTTTACAGTATTATATATATATCCATTCCAGCAGCTCTTATCAATCTGTGGGTGTGTGTTTATTTGTTTGTGTGAGTGAATGTATGTCGCGCTTTTTTCAGTTTCTGTCTACTACATCCACTGACAAAGCCTTCATCGGCCCGAAGCTCTAGTAGAAGACACATACCCAAGGTGCCAAGCCGGAGGATAAAATCCGGTAGCATGCGGCTGTGAAGCGAGCTTCATACCATACAGCCACGACCCTCTAAACCACTTGGGTACAGAAGTGAAGTTTGAACAATTCACCTTTTCGTGACTCCTTTTGCGGCAGAACCAGCTGCCCAAAACCGTTCTCATATTTCCAGAAAATAACCTAATAAGCCTGCTCTTTTCTTAATGGTATTTCATCTTCGGAAAAATTCTTCATTCTTAAGATTATCTCCTTTTCTTCTATGGAGCTGGTCTTAAGAGCCATTTGGTAATTAGGATATATATTTAAACACTTAGACGCATAGATGAATACAGAGAGAGAGAGGACGGGGAGAGGGATAGAGGAAGAAAGATATTGACATAAACACACATGATTTCTCTAATACACAGTTGTATCGCATTGAAATGATCGTAAAGACAGTAACAGCCTCTCTCTCTCTGTGTCTGCATGTGTTTCTCCGTATGCAAGTGTGTGCGTGCACGTGTTTTTGCGTGTGTATGTGTCTTATGTGTGCGCGTGTGTAGGCTGTTAATGCATGCGGAATTACCGGCATTACATGGATATAAAGCTCATCAGACGCCACAAGATGCCATGAAGAATTCAATAAGTTCTTAATCTCTAAAGAGACGAAAGAGACAGTCTGTGCATCAGTGAAAGGTCATGCGGTGCAAGCACTCGTTTTATGTGATTTCATCTTATGCCCTGCCAGATGTACTGCGCTCACACTCTCCCTCTCTCTCTCACCCTTTCTCTCTTCTTTCTCTCTCCCTCTGCCTTTCATGATATGTATATATATATATATATATATATATATATATATATATATATATATATATGCATTATGTAAGTATATGTATATATGTCAAATATACACACACACACACACATATATATATATGCGTATATATATATATACGTATATATATATATGTATGTATATATATATATGTATTTATGTAAATGTATATACCCACACATCCACACATACGTAACCCTTACACATATAGATATATATATGTATCTACCCATCTTTGCTTATCTCCATATCTCTTTCATGCTGTATCTCGCTTCTTACATCTTGATAACACTTAAAGCAATTTCAGATTTAGAATAGGAAGTTATACATATGTATTACATTACATATCCACACACACAACACACACACAAACACACACACACACACACACATACATGCATGCACACACTCATACACACACGCATACACACACATGCATGCCTGCGCACGCACACACAGACGCCACACACACACACACACAGACACACATACACATCGCACACATATATATTTGTGTGTATACACATATATATATAAACATATATACAGTTTTTTTCTCAATCTTTATGCAATATAAATGCGTTCTACATTCAGTTATTGATTTTATGTCTCCATTATTTTCATTTTCAATCATCTTCTTTCTCTCTCTCTCTCTCTCTCTCTCTCTCTTCGTATCGCGTCTTCTGTCTCTGTCTCAAATTCCAATCACTCTCTTTGTCTCTTTTTGTCCTCTCTCTTTCTCTCTGTCTTTTTGTCTACCTGTCAATCTTTTTCTTTCTCTCTCTCTGTCTCCCCTTTCTCTCTCCCCCTCTTTCCCAATCTCACACAATTTTTTCACACATGCTATCTATCATTTTTGGTCCAATGGCCGTCATTCTAAACACTCTAGTTTATCTTCTATTTTCTTTTAGTCATTAAATTGACATGATTCCACGCAACTTCTCTCTAGAAAATTCTCTTATAAGGCATTGGTGTGCCCAGGGCTACAGCAAAAGATACTCGCCCAAGGTGAGGAAAAATGCGATTAAACCCAAACCAAAATATTATGGTCAACTACACTGTAATGCCTGTGGTCGCCTCCACTCAGACTCTGGCGTTTCAACATCATAGATAAATACTTAAATATAGATGCACGTGAAATAGCATAACTTGAAATTTATTCATTGTTTCTATGTATTTCGTCCAAGGTGACAACGAGTCGGAGGTGATATATATATATATATATATATATATATATATTATCCGAAGTTTTCAGTATTCTATATATCCATTCCAGCCGCTCTTATCAATCTGTTTCGCATTAGGGGTTCACCGGAATGTTACGTAACAATCCAACTATGTAACCCTGCGCTCATCAGAGGTAGACGATATAAAATACATCTATATATACATACATCTATATATATATATATATATATAATTTTAATCCAAACGGAAACAAAAACAAACAAACAATGGAACATTACAGTATTATTATTAATAGGCGCCCAGGAAATGGAAGCAGGGAGGTATGACGTTTCGAGCGGAGCTCTTCGTCGGAAACATAAAGAAGGAAGAGAGAGAAGAAAGAAAGATCCAGACCAGCGGGCAACAGGGAAAGAGAAAAAAGACGACTGGTGTTTACGAGTTGCACATGGTGAAAGGCGGATGTTTACGAAAACAGAGCAAAGTGGGTTTTTAAAGGCAAAAGAGTGGAGATAAGGTTGGTAACGCAACAGATGTGTGTGTATGTGTGAGTGTGTGCGTGTGCGTGTGTGTATGTGTGTATGTGAGGCGAGATGAAAAAACACAAAAATAATATATGTGTGTGTAGTAGTGTGTGCGTCTGTGTGTAGGCGTGTGAGGTAGGGCGAGAGTAGTGGTCAGCTTAGCAGACAAGGTCAGTAGTAAGAAAAAGAAGGAAGGAGGAAGGGAGGAGGGGAAGGGGTGGGGGCGTATGTAGCGTGCCAGCGTGTGTTGAGTAGTAGTGTGTGTGTGTGTCCAGTGTCGTGGTGGTATTAATGGCGAGTAGATCGAATGTGTGTAAGAGTATGTATTATATTTAAGCAATGTGTGTATATGTGTGCGCGTGTGTGTAACGAAAAAAGGGGGGGGGGGTTAAGGAAAAAGACTCCAGCTGAGGGGAAGATGGAAGAGTGGTCCCGCGGAGACGGGCGTGGGATA
>NC_043011.1:49945562-49958062 GCF_006345805.1 Octopus sinensis
ACATAGACACACAAATACACATACACACACACACACACACACACACACACACACACATGTATATATATATATATATATATATATATATATATACATATATACTACGTGCTTCTTTCAGTTTCCGTCTACCAAATCCAACACAAGGCTTTGGTCGGCCCGAGGCTATAGAAGACGGCACTTGCCCAAGGTGCCACGCAGTGAAACTGAACCCGGAACCATGTGGTTCGTAAGCAAGCTACTTACCACACAGCCACTCCTACGCCTATATGTGTGTTTTATGCATTTATTCATATATATGTTTGTGTGGCTGTGTGGTAAGTAGCTTGCTTACCAGCCACATGGTTCCGGGTTCAGTCCCACTGCGTGGCATCTTGGGCAGGTGTCTTCTACTATACCCTCAGGCCGACCAGAGACTTGTGAGTGGACTTGGTAGAAGGAAACTGAAAAGAAGCCCATCGTATATATGTATATCTATACGTATATGTGTGCTTGTGTGTCTGTGCTTGTGCCCCCAACATCACTTGACAACCGATACTGGTGTGTTTGCGTCCCCGTAACTAAGCGGTTCGTCATATGACACCGATAGAATAAGTACTAGGCTTACAAGGAATAAGTCCTGGGGTCGATTTGCTCGACTAAAAAGGCGGTGCTCCAGCAGGGCCGCAGTCAAATAACTGAAACAAGTAAAAGAGTAAAGAGTATATGAATATTTATATGTATGTATACATGCTTACGTTTCTAGACCATGAAAATATAGGTATAATATTATACAAAACAAATGTTATTATATCTAAACAAATACACACATATATATATATACATACATACATGTATTCATGCAGCTATACATTGGTACAAACATACACTTACAGGCATACATGCATAAAACATACTTATACGGATCTATACATATATAGGAATATACACACTGTATAAGTCATACATACATGCATAACCATAAATATATATAATAGCCATACCTACAAACATGCGTATAAACGTGCCTTAGCTCTATGATAGAGCTATGGCAATCATAGAGCTACGACTGCCTTAGCTCTATGTAATACATAGAGCTAAAGCAATCTATGTTTCACGGATAATCATTATATTAGGTATGAATAAATGTAATTTCTATAGTCTCTAGTTGACTCAAAGCTTCTATATGTAATGCAAAAGGTACAAACTTGTTAGCTTCTGTGTCATGCCGATTCTATCTGAGAATTACGTTAAGGGTATACATACCTCTGGAATACTCAGCCATATAGATATTGATCTAGCAACAGATAATTCAGTTCATGAAACAACTGAGTATTCACTGTTCAACGTTGGAGATCCACTACCGACATCTATGTATGTATGTAGATGTTTGTGTGTTTTTTACGTCAATATATTATTTTCTGCGGGGCGGTGAGCTGGCAGAATCTGTAGCACACCGGGAAAAATGCTTAGCGGCATTTCGTCTGTGGTTAAGTTCTAAGTTCAATTTCTGCCGAGGTCGACTTTGCCTTTCATCCTTTCGCGGTCGATCAAATAAGTACCAGTTACGCACTCGGATCGATCTAACCAAATTAATCCCTTTGTCTGCCCTTGTTTTTCCAACTCTATGTTTAGCCCGCTGTGGGCAATAAAAAAAATAAATATATCATCTTCCGCATGCTTCTCACAGTTACTTTGAGCCAAGATCATATACTCACCTTAGGTAAACGAAACAATTAATGAGACACCTAGTTATTACATGAACTGTTAAAGATAGCCATTTGGTCAAACAGTGTCCTGCCCGAAGTATATCAGTAAATCTTACTGGACGTTGGGATCTTACATCAGTATGCACATACATTAAATTACATTGGTGTATGATTTGTCCGTTCCAGTGAAAGTAGGAATAAATGCCATCACAGATAGGCTACAAATAGCAGCCAAGTACAATTCAGCCGTCATTAAAAAAATCAAGGTAACTATAGTAGCTAATGTGATTATGTGTGTTTATATAAACACACGTGCATATATTTACATATATGTACATATACATACATGTGTGTAGAGGTGCATGGCCTAGTGGTTAGAGCAGCGAACTCGCGGTCTAGGAATCGCAGGTTCGAATCGCAGACCGGGAGATGTGTGTGTTTACGAGCGAAACACCTAAGCTCCACACGGCTCCGTCAGAATGTAATGGCGAACTTCTGCTGCCTCTTTCGCCACAACTTTCTCTCACTATTTCCTCCTGCATCTAGCAGCTCACCTGCGACGGACCGGCGTCCCGTTCAGGTGGGGAATCAATACACCAATGAAACCAGGAAACCGGCCCTTATGAGCCAGGTGTGGCTCGAGAAGGAACAAAGAATATATACATACATATATATATATATATAGATATATATATATATATATATATATATATATATATATATATGTATGTATGTATGTATGTAGTATGTATGTATACATGTCTGCATGTACTATGCATGTATGTATGCATATACACACACAAACACATGCATGAATATATTTACATATTGCACGCACTTATATATGTACGTACATCTCTTTAGGTATAGATACATGTATGTATGTATATATATATATTATATATATATTATATATATATATATATATATATATATATATATATATATATATATAATATATATATATATATATATATATATATATATATATATATGTATGTATGTATGTATGTATGTATGTATGTATACATGTCTGCATGTACTATGCATGTATGTATGCATATACACACACAAACACATGCATGAATATATTTACATATTGCACGCACTTATATATGTACGTACATCTCTTTAGGTATAGATACATGTATGTATGTATATATATATATATATATATATTATATATATATATATATATTATATATATATCTATATATATATATATATATATATATATATATATATATTTATTATATAGAAGGAGCTTCTACAGGACTAGAACTGTTTCATTCAAGAGAAATCTTCAGGAAGCTTCCTGCTTCCTGAAGATTTCTCTTGAATGAAACAGTTCTAGTCCTGTAGAAGCTCCTTCTATATAATAAATTAATTTTACTCTGCTATGTATTGAGTACCTTATTTACTGTGGTTAACCCCGAATCAACCCGGGACCTACATATATATATATATTATATATATATATATACATAAATATGTTTGTATATTTATGTATATAAATACATACATATGTAAGTATATATATATGTATACATACATATATAAGCATATATATATACACATATACTTGAGCACCAACACGTAAGCACATGCAAGTGCTCACACACTCACACACACATGCACACACCAAAAAAAACGAACAAACAAAGAGTTAAATGGTCCTGTCTTGAATATCTTTATTCAAAGGTCTGCTCAAACGAGTGTTCTGGAGAGAAACGTCACCACCATGAACAACAACAACAACAGCAACAACAACGACTGTCCTCTCTTATTCGACATTGATGGAGTGTTAAATGCCTTGATCGTTGACTCAGTTATCTGATATAACCCTAACATTTACAAATTTACGAATGATAATGAAAACGCTTTTTAACGAGTAAATGATACCCCTGTGTGAACGTGGCCGTTTCTCCTGTCGCACGCCAGAGTAATACGACCGCTATGCGTTGTACTACCGTGGTTGCTGCCAATACTACTGCAGCCGTTGCTATTACTGCATCTGCTACTGCTACTACTACTACTACTACTACTACTACTATAATTACCACTACTACTTCTAATACTAATACTGCTATTATTATGAATACTTCTATCAGTACTGTTATTAACACTACTATTACGTCTAGCACTATATACGTGTTTCCATGGATATGTTTGGGTATTTGTGTCGGCGGGAAACAGAGAGAAATTGTGCACTGGTTTATACATAAGGGCAGAAGTTCGAGGGAGGCGTAAGTCGTTCACATTGACCCCTAGGACTCAACTGGCAGTTATTTTATGGAAGGTATGAAAAGTAAAGTCGACGTCGGTGGCATTCGAACACAAAACATAAAGACGGACGAAATGCCGCTAAGCATTATTTCGCGGCATGCTAACAATTCTGCCAGTTCGCCGCCATGATGATAATAATAATGTTAATAATAATAATTCTTTCTACTAAAGGCACAAGGCCTGAAATTTGGGATAGGGGACTAACCGATTTCATCGACCCCAGCATTTCACTGGTACTGAATTTATCGACCTCGAGAGGATGAAAGGCAAAGTCGATATCGGTGGAATTTGAACTCAGAACGTAAAGACAGACGAAATGCCAGCCATCCGCCTAAATTTTGATGATAATAAAAATAATGATAATAATAAAAATATATCAGAACGCAGAACATACAGAGCTGGAAGAAATGCCGCGAAGTATTCTGCTCTGCGCACAAACGATTTTGCCAGCGCAGCAGCTGCAATGTTTGTTGTAGTAGTAGTAGTAGTAGTAATAGTAGTATAGTAGTAGTAGTAGTAGTAGTTATAGGGAATAATAGGCACGATATCTCCAGACCCTATAAACTACATCTCCCGGATGGCTCCCTCCCCACCACAACCAATACCAATCCTAATGTCGAGACAGATATTACCCGGGACACCCCCGTTAAACTGCAATCATCTATGCAAACGTAGACGTCGACACTTGCCCCTTAGAATATAAATGCCTCACAAAATAAATCATATATAAATGTACAGTCTCTACGGCGGATTTTAAGTTAGTATTTATCGACTCGTACTTTACCACATTCAAGGCCAGAATAGGTAACCACTACTCCAGCTTTAAATCTCAAACGGAAACTAACAGGTTCATTCATAACCTAAAATATAACTCAATTTTATACAGTATAAAATGGTCTATTGTTACCCATGTCAAACCGTATAACGGTTGTAGTAACAAATGCGATCTCTGCATTGAAGAAGTCTTATGCACTATACCACGCAACAGCTGCATAAATGAGCGAAGCGATAAGCGATCTTACCCTCAATTTTAGACACAATTTATGCCGCATATTCTTAAGGTACAAACGACAGTACCTTCACTGATAATTCCCTAGCTAATCCTCCTACATACCCACTACTTTGATTTCTTCTATGTATTTAAATCGTTTACTTTTTTGAGCTTTTTAAAAAAATTTCCTTGACTTTGTTTTCCTCTTTGCAAGCAGGTATGTTCTTGCGCATGCGCGCGTGTACATACTTATAATGCTAATACGGTTACCACGTGAGTCTACATGTGTATGCATGGTGTTGTGAACGTGTATATTGGCTTTTACGTTTCGAGCCTACGCTCTTCAACAGAAAGGAACACAGAAATAAGAAGAGAGAGAAAATAAAAAAGGTTTAGAGGCTAGCGATCGATCACATATATGCATATACATACATACATAAATACATGTACACACATACATAATATATATATATATATATATATATATATATATATATATAATATACACAGTTGTCAATTGTCGGACACGACTGTAACTATTATATTAAAATTGATGATTGCGTAACGCATGTGTGGTAGTAGTTTTATCACAATAATATATAATGTTCTATTGTATTAATAGTGTCAAATTGTAAAACTTGTACTTATAAGAAAATGTAAAATTCACACTAGGATGGAATTTCATTGATTAATATATTTTTCTATACACAATGATACGAACTCGGATATCTATCTCCTCTCTCTTTATATATATATAAAATTAGATAAACTTAGATATGTTTCGATCAAAGATTGGTCCAGGCCATGTCTAACTTAATAGCACCACCTGATAGGATTATTCGAATCCTGTTTAAGTCAAGTTTTGTTCAAGTAGTGAGTTCTTGTTGGGTGAGTTGTATCCAATTATGGGTGGCTTATCTGGTATTCTTTGAAGGAATCTATCCAGACTCTGTTTAAAGTTCGCGGGACAATGTTAAATAGGGCAGGGCCTGTTGAGGAAAAGAAATTATGTTGCAGTGTACATGTATGTTGTGATCTTGAATTGGGCAGGGGACGTATAGCCCGTGGTCCAAGTCTTGGATGAATAGCCCGTGGTCCAAGTCTTGGATGAGTAGCCCGTGGTCCAAACACGCATAAATTAATATTTAATGTAGGATAACATTTTTTTCAAATCGCACGTGTCTTGAATGGGCTGGAATATTTCTATTTTGGATGTATTTGGGGTACTTAGTTGTGCTCATGACTTAGTGTTTTGCTTCTTCCACGGGTATGAGTAAGTATCTCATTTATTTCTTTACCACGTTTATCACATGACGAAGGGAGGGTTCTTACGAACTAACCCTCAAATCGGTCCGATATGGTAAGAATGGAATTTTTTAGAAATTTCTGTCGGCTTTTTTTCGAGTAGCGTGCGTATTGTGATAAATTATATGGTAATGGACAATACGTCCAATTTTCGGCATATTTGTCATAAGAAAATTTTTTCATTTGCCCTTATTTGTAAGTTACTCTTTTACTCTTTTACTCTTTTACTTGTTTCAGTCACTTGAATGTGGCCATGCTGGAGCACCGCCTTTAGTCGAGCAAATCGACCCCGGGACTTATTCTTTGTAAGCCCAGTACTTATTCTATTGGTCTCTTTTGCCGAACCGCTAAGTGACGGAGACATAAACACACCAGCATCGGTTGTCAAGCAATGCTAGGGGGACAAACACAGACACACAAACATATACACACACACATTTATATATATATACATATATACGACAGGCTTCTTTCTGTTTCCGTCTTCCAAATCCACTCACAAGACATTGGTCGGCCCGGGGCTATAGCAGAAGACACTTGCCCAAGATGCCACGCAGTGGGACTGAACCCGGAACCATGTGGTTGGTTAGCAAGCTACTTACCACACAGCCACTCCTGCGCCTATAGCCACTCCTGCACCTAAACAACTTATTTATTAAGTTTTTTATATCTACATATATATATATCTGGGTATTTGAACCTGTGTGTAATAATTGCTCTTCATTGACATGTATAGGCATGTACGTACGTAAATATATAGCCTGCAATTACATTCGATCTCTCCTGCTGCCGTGGTTAGTGATGTTGTTATTAAATGTCTTCAGCCTGTTGCTTTTTATAGATGTATGATTCTTCTTCGTGTGATGGTGGGCAATAATCCGTTTTTAATTAATTGTATTATTCTAACGAGTTCATTATACTGCCGGGTGTGTGTGTGTGTGTGTTAATTGCTGATGTAGGAAGGGAAATTTTCTGTTTGTGCATGTGTGTGCAGTGTATGTATTCACTGTGAGTATGTATATGTAAGCCATTGTAGATGGTTGCGTTTGAAAGTGCATGTATCTGTGTGTGTGTGTGTGTGTGTGTGGTGTGTTTGTGTGTGTGTAGCGGGGGGAGGGAATTGCATGTGTGAATGTGTATGAAGTGAACGGCTGTGTGTTAGGTGATGAAATGAGGTGGCGTGTTTCAGGAAAACTGATGATGATGACGATGGTCTTGATGTTGTTGTTGATGAAGAGAAGGATTATGACGACGACCAGAATGATAATGAAAGAGGAGAGAGATAACGACGACGACCACGATGATGATTATGATGATGATGATGATGATGATGGTGACGACGACGACGATGATGATGATGAGGATGATATTGGTGATGATGATGATGATGATGATGATGATGATGATGATGATGATGACGATGATGACGATGATGATGATGAAGAATATGACGACGATGATATTATTGATGATAATGATGATGACGACGACGACGACGACGACAATAATGATGATGATGATGATGATGATGATGATGATGATGGTGATGATGAAGATGATGACGACGATGATGTTATTGAACTTTTGAATAATTAATAAAAGTTCTGCAATTATCTCGCTGAAATTAAAATAGATCGAAATATCACCTTGAGGATCAAGTTTGAAATACAAGCTAACACTGATCTCTTTGCTATGAACATTAGAAAAAAATCCTTCATAGGTCAGTAACCAAAAGGAGGAAAAATAGACTAATTTACTAATTTATTTATTTTGACTCATGCTGATGTACATATTCACAATATATTGCATATAAGCAAAGGAGTAATAGATGAAGGAGTACATTACATCATTTCAAAAATCAGTATTCATCAGATTCTCTCAAGAATCGTTATTATTATCGTATAATTTTGTATGGATATATGTGCATATATGTTTATACTGTATACGCTAAACTTTTGGAATGTTATTTTTATCTAATTATATTTGAATAAATTTATAGTTCGATGCACATACATCTCTGATTATTTTCAAGGCATCTGTGATATGAGAAAAGTTTTGAGCCTCTGTTTATTTCAAATTATTGACTTCAAAATATCGATGTTTGGTTTTCGCTTCGTATTTTCTAATAATTCCAAATCACATAAAACGGATGTGTATTCTATACCTCTAGAGTTTTGTACTTTTTGATTATACAGACTCTTTTAATTTCCAAATTATTTCCAGTTCTGTTCAGTTCGGTGTATGAAATTTTCAGTCTATCATTGAAAGAAAAAGCTACTTTTAATAATGGCCATTATGTACATATTTTTTATACCGGACAAAATGTTAGCGGCATTTCGTACATCTTTACGTTCTGAGTTCAAATTCCGTAGAGTTCGATTTTTCCTTTCTTCGTTTCAGAGTGGATAAAATGTTTCGGTCGAGTACTTCGGTTGATATCATCAACTCGCCCCATCAACTCGGGCCTTGTGCCAGAATTTGCAACCATTACCAATAATATGGCGGCAAGCCAGCTTAATCGTTACCGCGCTGGAAAAAATTTGTAGCGAGATTTCATCCGCTTTTACGTTCTGAGTTCAAGTGTTGCCTTGGTCGACCTTGCCTTTCATCATTTCGAGATCGATAAAATCAGTAGAGTATTAACGTCAGTGTAAACGTCTTCCACCCTCCACTACATTTGCTGGCCTTGTACCAAAATTTGAAACCTCTAGTATTATTTTTCGAGCTGGCAGAATCGTTAGCACGCCGGGCGTAACGCTAAGCCGTATGTCATCTGGCGCTACGCTCTGAGTTCAAATTCCGCCGAGGTCCACTTTGCCTTTCATCTTTCCAGGACCGGTGAATTAAGTACCAGTGAAATACTGGTGTCGATGTAATCAACTAATCCCCCACACTCAAAAATCAGGCCTTGTGCCTTTAGTAGAAAAGATTATTAATATTATCATCCTCATCATCAGCATTATTATTTGTAGTAGTATTGTTATTGTTGTTGTTGTTGTTGTTGTTATTATTATTATTATTATTATTATCATTATTATTATTACTATTATTATTAGTATTATTATTAAGGCGGGGAGCTGGCAGAAATTTTAACACACCAGGCAAAATGTTAGTGATATATCGTCTATTTTTACGTTCTCAGTTCAAATGATGCTGAGATCGACTCCACCTTTCATGCTTTCCAGAGTGGAGAAAATAGGCATTAGTCGAGCACTGTGGGCTTGATGTAATCAAATAGGCACCCCCTTGCCTAACATTTTGGGCACTGTGCCTATAATAGATAGAGTGGTGATGACGATGATGATGATGATGATGATGACACACAAGCACGTATGTACGAGAGTATTTTTTCAGTTTCGGTCTACTAAATCTACTCACAAGACTTTGGCAGGTTCAGAGTTCAGTTTCCCAAGGTTCCACACACATGGACTGGGCTTCAGACCATGTGGTTGAGAATTAAACATCTAACAGCACGGCCACACCTGCGCTCATGGATTATTCATGAATGTATGTCCGAAAGATTCGCTAACAAATGCTGAACTTCATTAAAAACAAGACAAATTTCGTGCATATTACAAATATACATATATATGTTTACATACATATATATACACGCATATACGTATATCAATATATATATTATATATATATATATATACGTATATCAATATATATATATATCAATATATATATACGTATATCAATATATATATATCAATATATATAAGGCGCATGGCTCAGTGGTTAGAGCGTCGAGCTTACGATCGTGAGGTTTGAGCTCGAATCCCGGACCGGGCTGCGTGTTGTGTTCTCGAGCAAGGCACTTTATTTCACGTTGCTCCAGTTCACTCAGCTGTAGTAGAATGAGTTGCGACGTCACTGGTTGCCAAGCTGTATCGACCTTTGTCTTTCCCTTGGATAACACTGGTGGCGTGGAGAGGGGAGGCTGGTATGCATGGGCGACTGCTGGCCTTCCATAAACAACCTTGCCCGGACTTGTGTCTAGGAGGGTAACTTTCTAGGTGCAATCCCATGGTCATTCATGACCGAAGGGGGTCTTTACCTTATATATATATATCTATATATATATATATATATATATATATATATATACATGTGCATGGCTATATGTGTATACAAACTGATGATTTGTAGGTACGATAATGCTTATATATATATATATATATATATATCAAAATAAACAACAGGATATCCAGAGGTGATGCAGTACGACCGTTTCAAGCGGCTCCATTGAATTGAACAATGCAATCATTACATCAATTTAAATGCACGGCTATCCTCAGCTGCATAAATAAATAAATATAATTTTTTAATCAGTTGGAGTATTTAAGTAAAATTATATTAATATGTCTGACTGATTAAAAAAGTTCTATTTATTTATTTATTTAAGGAGCTGCACCTTATTTTGAGTTGTATGGATAATACTGCACTAATTTTGGTGCTTCAGCTTAAGTACCTAATTCAACTGAATCTCCATTATGTTATATATATATATATATATATAATATATATATATATATATATTTATTTATTTATTTATTTATATATATATGTTATATAATATATATATAATATATATTTATATAACATATATATATATAAATATATATATATATTTATATATATATGTTATATATATATAACATATATATATAAATATACATATAGATATATATATATATATATATATATATATATATAAGTATATATATAGGTATATACATATGTATGTATCTATCAAAATATGTGTCTTTATAGTTTCTCTCCACAAACGCCTGGGTATCAGTGTCGGATTCTTTTCTTCCCTGTACCTTACAAGTTCGGCAAAAGGACCGATAGAATAAATATTATACAGAAAAATATAAGTAGGGGTTCGGTCTTTCCAACTAGGCTCTTCGATTCAATACTCCAGCATGGCCGTATTACAATGACTGAAACAAGCAAAAGAGGAACGATATGAGCCTTGCTGTCTATATTTGTGACAAACGCAACAGAGCGACATTTATTTTACATTATATATATATATATATATGTTTGTTGGGTGAACAGCTGTGTTGTAACTTCATAACAAGTCCTCGAAGACATTCAGTGAATTATTTAATTTTGAGTCATATTAATCATATCTAGAGCCATGCTGGAGTCTGTGTGGCCATTTCAGAGGCGGTTCCTCTCGTAACAAAACAGAGACAAGACAGTTGAGATAATCGGCGTGGGATGGTTTGTTGTAGAATTTATGATCTATAATTACACATAAAACTAAAATGTGGAATTGAATTCCGCATTATCTAGACAGTTTATTTGCCATTTCTAACGTCGATGACGTTATTCCCGAAAACTTCCTAAATAAGAAAGTTTGTATACACACACACACAAATACATATAATCCATGTGCCTGTGTGTGGTGCGTAAGTATATATATATATATATATATATATATATATATATATAGCATGCACACGTTTTTGTGTGTGTAGGTATGAGCGTATTTCTCTGTGTATCTGTGCATCGCAGTATGTTAATTTAAATACAACAAATACACTACGGACTAAGAAAGAAATGGATCGTTATTCGACCTGTTTTAATTGAGCTAAAATTGTACTATGTCCTCTTGCCTTTGTCTACAGCAATACACTCACATAGTCACATATCCATCATACCGTACACACATATAAACACGCACATACATATGTATATATATATTATATATATAGATTATATAATATATATATATATATATTATATATTGGCATCCTTCTGTCTCGGGAGACAATGGGGTGCGCATGAAGTAGTCTAGTCCGGCTTTTATATTTATGTCCTGATACATTTCCTGCTGTGCTGTGTAGTCCTATCCTGGAAAACAGCCTCTGGCAGGTACCGCAAATGTAGCGAAGACTGTTCCTGGCTGGTTGTAGTGCCATAGTCTCTTGTTTACGTCTCTTCCTTTCTTTCCATTTCTCCTCTCTCTCTCTGTCACTCCTTTGTATTCCCTCTTTTACGGTACGTCGCCATTCTCCACGGTTGCCGGCAACTGCCTCCCAACCGCTATATATATATATATATATATATATATATATATGTGTGTGTGTGTGTGTGTGTGTGTGTGTGTGTATAGATATGTGTGTGTGTGTGTGCGTGTGTGTACCGTTGGCGATTTTATTTCCTCCGTCTTCCTTTCCTTGGATCTTTCCTTTTCCTATGATTCTGACGAAGAG
>NC_043011.1:49963062-49978062 GCF_006345805.1 Octopus sinensis
TGGTTTAAGCAACTTGTTGCTAAAAACCCTTATTATAATTATATAATGTTTACCGAATATGGTCCTTTTCATACC
Source organism: Octopus sinensis (assembly GCF_006345805.1). Lineage (NCBI taxonomy): Eukaryota > Metazoa > Mollusca > Cephalopoda > Octopoda > Octopodidae > Octopus > Octopus sinensis. The sequence continues at coordinate 49,963,138 of NC_043011.1, forward strand.
GAAATACTACTAGGTGAAATCTATTGATTTTATTAATTAATTATATTTCACCTTTATCTATATATATAAATATCTTTTAAGCATTAATGATATAGATATATATATATATATATATATATATATATATATATATATATATAATTATTTTGCATTACCTGTAAGTCATTCACTATATGTTGCCATGGAGAAAATTTATCTCTCTATCAAATAGATGTAAATGCACCAAGTTAATTCGCACCGCTCCCTAACAAAACAAGTGAATGCCAACATTTCGGAGTCATTATCTCCCTCTTCAGCAGCAGAGAACGGGAAGGCACACGTTGCGAGTTGACTTAAGATAATTTCGTCTGTTTTGCGCTAATCAGAAGCACATAATTGAACTGGTAACACAGTTATACATATCAATGTTCAGCGCTGTCTCTCTATACTTTATTTATAGTGAGCTGCTGAAGACACTGTCAATAATAATCATGGTAAAGATTAATAAATGTGTATATATATGTGTGCGTGTGTGTGAGTGTGATTAAATACACATACATCTTCGTGTATGCACACACATTCACCTATATCCAAGGAATAAAATCTATTAATTCAGCGGCCTATGTATATCTATATATATATATATATATATATATATATATATATATATATATATAATATATATATATATATATATATATATATATATATATATATATATATATATATATAATATATTAAATTGGAATGAGGAGACAGTGAGAGAGAGTGGGGAGAGACGGAAGTGATGTAGGTGAATTGCGAATCAGTGTAAAAGACTTCTATGGTGGCAGAAAAGTGACATGATTGTTGATATGTATGAGAGCTCAAACATGATTCATAAGCAGACAAGTAAATAAATCGGTGAATAGATTATAGATAGATAGAGAGATAGATAGATAGATAGAGAGAGAGAGAGAGAGAGAGAGATGTATATATACATATATACTTTAACGTTATACATATATATATATATATATATATCGTACTTCGATATATTATCTAAAATATTATATACTATTAACCTTCCAACATCTAACCGAAATAACTCTCTAACGCAATCACCTCAACATATTAAATTGTTTATCCTAACAGCACAGCATATCTTTCTTACTTTAAACCTCATTTACATTACAGTTTATCTCATTTTAGCACATTTTAATCTTACAGCTCGTTATTTTCATTTTTATAGATAACCAATATCAAAATTTCCGCCGCCACCGACACACCCCCACAGCAACACACACGAACAAATACATAGAGACCCACATAGTAAAGATATAGACCACAACCAACACATCTCACACGTAGACAGATTTCCTTATAAATACAATTTCGATATTGGCAAGAAAATCAACCAGGTGAGTGTCCCTCGTGAAAGGAAAAAATAAAACAGTATTTGTTGGAACTGTCATCATCGTACGGATTCTCGTATCTTAGTATTCATAGTATGGTAACACAGACATTAATCATTTCGTTGGTTGATAGAAATAGTACTATATTTATTATTATTATCATTATTATTATTATTACTATTATTATTATTATCATTATTATTATTATTATTATTATTATTATTATTATTATCATATTATTATTATTATTATTATTATTATTATTATTATCATTTATGGGTTTTTCTTCTTCTTTCAAATTTGCTTCCATTTCTTGCCGGGTGTCTTCCCGACTCCTAGGGCAAAGAAACTCATTGTATACATTGGTAGGCCATTAAACTAAACTCACTAGTTCGTTCATTTTTTTCTTGATAGGAATAAAGTTAAATTAAAATACATGGGTAGTAATAGTTCTCACATCGACAATACTCTTCTTAATACGTGTGATGTACCAGTTAAGACAATCTTTTGCACTTCTTGCAGGGATGGTAAGCCAGGGATCATTCTCATATAATTTTCTGTTCCCTTCTTGATCATTCCTAGTGCTCCTACGATCACTGGTATTGTAACCGCCTTGAGATGCCACATTTTCTCAATTTCAATGAGCAAGTCTTTATATTTTCTGAGCTTGTCAATTTATTATTATTATTATTATTATTATTATTGGTTGTTGTTGTTGTTGTTGTTGCTATTGTTGTTGTGTTGCTGCTGCTGTTTTGTATTTTTATTATTATAAGGCGGCAAGTTAGCACAGTCGTTAGCACGCTGGACAAAATTTTTATTGTTATTTCGTCCGTCACTACGTTCCGAGTTCATATTCTGCCGAGGTCGACTTTGCCTTTCATCCTTTCGGAGTCTATAAATTAAGTACCAGTGAAATCTGGGGGGTCAATGTAATCGACTACTCTCCTCCCCAAAACTTCCAACCTTGTGCCTATCATAGAAAGGATTATTTTCATTATTATTATTATTATTATTAATTATTATTATTATTATTATTATTATTATTATTATTATTATTATTATTATTCAGTAGTTTTATTTTTATAGCGTGCTTTCACTTCACATACCGAGCGCAGCTCTGTGTGCCTTGGGTATGTGCTGTGATTTGTTTGATGCTCTGATGGTTATTGTATGGAAAGTGTTCTGCGTAAGATGTGTGCAGTGCCTAGTAGTGCAATTTTCTGTATGTTATATGTGTTTGTAAGTCCTGGTGTTTTTTGTTATGTATTTGTCTGAATATTTTTTATCATGCCTAATGCACCTACTATGATAGGAATTGTTTCTGTTTTCAGGTTCCACATTCTAGTTATCTCTATTTCCAGGTCTTTTGTTTTTTGAGAGTTTCTTCTCATTTCTTTTAAGACACGTTGTCATCTGCCGTATTGATACATCAATTAGATAGCATTTTTTTTCTTCATGATCTCTGACAACTATATCTGGTCTGTTGGCCTTAATTTCTCTATCTGTGTGTATCGGCATATCCCAGAGTATGGTTGCTTTCTCGTTTTCTGTGACCTTTTCTGGTGTGTGCCTATACCATCTTTTTTCTGTTGTTATTCCATAAAGTTGGCCTAGCTTCCAATGTATGTAGGTTCCAACTCTGTCATGTCTGTGAATATATTCCTTCTTAGCCAGGACTGGGCAGCTACAGATAATATGATTTATTATTGTTTCTTGTCCATCTTCACATATTCTGCAGTTACTTGTAATATTTCTTTTCATTACATGTTTTTGTAATTTCTGGTCTTGTGCTGCAATTAAAAATCCCTCTGTTTCTGCTTTGAGTCCTGAGCTTCCAACAACCATTGCTGGGATTTTTCTTTGTCTATTCTTTTGCGTTTAGTTTAGTGCAGTATTTACCATGAAGGGGCTTTTCTTGCCATCGTTTTATCATGGCTCGTTGCTGTTCTATTTTTTAGTTTGGATTTCATTTGTTTTATAGCTTTTGTTTGTTCTTCATCATCTTCTTCTTCTTTGTGTTTATTAGGTGGTATGATTTTCCTTGTTTGTATAGCTTTGTCAGCTTCCTAGAACAGTTTTTTTGTTTTGTCTCGTGTTTTGCTGCTATCTGGATCAGTTTTCCTTCCTTCTGAAGTAGGTATTTTTGCAGTCCTATGGTTGTTATTTTATAGTAGTTTTCCAGCTGTATAAGGCCTCTACCACCTTCTATACGTTATTATATAGTCTTTTCTATGTCAGATGTTGGGTGATGCAATCCTAGATCCTGTCAGTATTTTTCTTGTTTTCCTATCTATTTTGGACAGTTCATTTCGTGTCCAGTTAAGGATATTGTAGCTGTAACTTATAACTGGGACAGCTAAAGTGTTGATACCTATTATCTTGTTTTTAGCATTGAGCTCTGTTTTTAGTATTGATCTAACTCGTCTATAATATTCTTTTTTATTTTCTCTTTCATTTGTGTTGTGTTGTGTCTTATCTAGTTCATGGATTCCTAAGTATTTGTAAGTTTGGCTTTGGTCTAATTCTTTTATTTCATTGGTTTATCTAGTGTGATGTTGTTACTCTTAACTAGTTTTCCTCTTTTCAGGTTACTTTGGCGCATTTTTCTAATCCAAATTTCATATCTATTTCTTTGGTAAATCCATGAACTGTCTTTAATAGTGTTTCCAGCTGTTTGTCATTTGCAGCGTATAGTTTTAGGTCCATCCTATATAAAAGGTGGCTGATCGTTTTGCCGTAACATTTATATCCGCATCCAGTTCTATTTAGCATATCAGATAGAGGTGACAGTGCCAAGCAGAAAAGGAGTGGAGAGAGCGTGTCTCCCTGGAATATTCCTCTTCAATGGGGATGTCTTTGGTTTTCATGAGTCCCTCTTTTGTTTGGAGGTGTAGGACTGTTTGCCATTTTTTATTCAAGAGTGCTCTATGAATTTTATGATTGTTGGTGCTACTTTGTTAATGGCTAGTGTTTTCGATGATCCATGTGTGGGGGATGCTATCAAACGCCTTTTTAGTCAATCCAGGCCATACTGAGGCCTTTCTTCTTTCTGTGGCTGTCTTCAGTTACGGCTTTATTAATCATTAGTTGATCTTTACAGCCATATGAACCCTTGCGGCATCCTTTCTGCTCTTCTGGGAACAGTTTGTGTTTCGTCCAGTGCTGCAGCCTTTGCGATATCACTGCAGTAAATGCCTTGAACATAGTAGGGAGGCAGGTTATTGGTCTGTAGTTTTCTGGTTTTGTTGTTTCATTTGATTTGGGAATTAAGATGGTTTTCCCCTTCGTGAGCCATTCAGGCATTGTTATTATTATTATTATTATTATTATTTTTATTTTTATTATTATTATTATTATTATTATTATTATTATTATTATTGTTGTTGTTGTTGTTGTTGTTGTTATTATTATCATTATCATTATTATTATTATTATTGTTGTTGTTGTTATTATTATTATTATTATCATTATTATTATTATCATGATTATTATTATTATTATTATTATTATTATTATTATTATTATTATTATTATTATGATTGATGATGTTGTTAAGATAAAGAGCACGATTCGGTTGTAATTGATATTTCATTAGTTGAACGATATTTCGACGGTAAGTCTGTCTTGGTAGAGTTCAAAATAAGAAGTGAAACAAAATTCAAAATTATAGAAATTTAAATTTAAACTATGAACGAGAGCAACCAGCGTCCACACGTTGATGAAATGCCTTCATCAGTCTTTTAGTTTCAATTATATAATTTTTTCCTCTCTCTTCTTTCCCTTTTACTGTCTTCTTCTTTTCGTGTGGATGCTGGTTGCTCTCGTTCATATTTTATATTTATATTTCTATTATTATTAGTTTTTTTCACTTCTTATTTTGTACTCGACAAAGACAGACTTACTGTCGAAATATCGTTCAACAAATTAAATATCTATTACAATCGAATTGCGCTCTTTCTCTTGACTGGCTGTTTACATTTGTGAAGAGTTACGATAATACTTTTAAAACACTATCATCATCATCGTCATCATCATCATTATTATTATTATTATTATTATTATTATAATTATCATCATCATCATCTTTCAATTCTGTAACGATTTCTTGCCGAGTGCCTTCCTGACTCGTAGGGCAGAGACACTCCTTGTATATATTAACAGGCCATTAAAATAAACACACCAGATTGTTAATTTATAAAAATATGTGATAGAGAAGAAAAGAAAGTCATTAAATATCTTCTTCTTCTTCTTCTTCTTCTTCTTCTTCTTCTTCTTCTTCTTCTTCTTCATTATTATTATTATTATTATTATTATTATTATTATTATTATTATTATTATTATTATTTATTATTTTATTATTATTATTATTATTATTATTATTATTATTATTATTATTGTTATTATTATTATTATTATATTATTATTATTATTATTATTGGTCAGTCAGGTTTTATTTTTATCACGTGCTTTCACTGCACTACCGAGCACAGGTCTGTGTGCCTTGGGTATGTGGATTTTCTTGTCATAGCGCGAAATTTTATGGGCGTAGTTCCTTATGTGAGGAGAGCGTTGAACATAATAGGGTGTGGTTTGCACGCGCGAAGTGTGTGGTCTGGTGTGCGTTTTTGTATGATTGAAGTGATTCTGTGTGAACGTGTACGTTTGCATACGTGTAAATGAATGAATGAGTGCCTGCTTATGTGAGTGCATTTCACTATGTGTGCGCGCACCTGTATGTCCGTGTAGCGTGGCGGGAATTTTGAATACGTGTCTGTGTGTCTGTCAGAGTGTGTTCGTTCACGTATGCATCTATGCTGTGGCACGGCCTTGAACGGTTTTAGTCGAACGAATCGAACCCAATATCTACTTTCTGAAACCTGGTACTTATTGTATCGGTGTCCTTTCCCGAACCGCTAAGTTACGAGGACATAAACAAATCAACACTGCTTATCAAGGAGTCATGGGAACAAACACACATAAATATATACATTCAAATACGGTGGAAATCTTATAGTTTCCATCAATCAAGCCCACTCACAGGACTTTGGCCGGAACTCGGAACCATGTGGCTGGGGAGCAGCAAATTTCTACGCATATGTGTGTGTGTGTGTTTGTGTGTTTGTGTGTGTGTGTGTGTGCGGTTGTGCTTGGGTGTATACGTGTGTGGTGTTTGTATGTGCGTGTATTTGTGTGCATGCATATATATATTAAAAACTATAAATTAGAGATAAAAACACTATTATGCAACATAAACCAATACATAAATAACAAATAAAATATATTTTTATAAAACATAATTTATAACAAGATCTCAGAAAGTATAAAAATGAATGATCAATATATATATATATACACTTTACCTGATTACTATTATTGTCTTGCATAATGATTCTCCGCAACCCTGACTTTTTATTTTTTGTTATAAATTCTCTGTTATTTGGTTTCCTTTCGAGCTGTTTTGAGAGATGCAGTCCTAGTAATCAAGAAAATAGCCACGGCTTCAGCGTCGTCAGACTAAATTTAGTGGCTTCGAAAAGGATGACAGATTTATTAGAAAAAGCAACGGAATCTTTTTCCCCAATCACCCAGTCATACTTTGCCTTATTATATATATAGAATGGGGTCACATAGGCTAATATGGCTCCTGACTTTTCTCCACCATCCCCATATCCTATACCACTTAACAAGTGAAACAGAGAAGACACTCCTGAAATTCCTTTGATCACATGACTACTTATTTCAACTTCTCTTAGAGTAAATAGCAAAACCAACTTCCAAGAATTGCTGGAAAGAAATATAATCCACCACAGATGAATCAGATTCGATATTATCCGAACTGAGTAAAATCCGATAATCATGATTTGTGTGTCAGCGTAGGAAATAATCAGTCGGTAAGAAGAAGACGAGATTTTACGATATGAAGTTATTAGACTTATGCAGTGAGTAAGAAATAAGGAGGATGTGTGATGCTTTGTGCAGTAGTCCTTTCACGTTGGAGAAAGAGAGAATTTTATTTTGAAGTGAAACAAAACATGTTTTGTTTGATATCACAATGCAGAAAGATAAACATTATTAAAGGGGAAGCGGAGTGTAATTCTAAGTGAGAAGAAAGGAGCAAGGACATATGTGAGACGTATGTGAAAGGCAATACCAGGAAATGTTTGTGATTGGGTGTGTAGTTTTGTGTTTGTGTGTGTATGCGTTTTATGGATCGTGATGTTTTGTGTGCTCTGTTCTTTGTGTGTGTGCCTTGGCTGGTGACAATTTGTGTGAGATCTTAAGGGTATGAACATATGTGAACACATGCGTTTCAAGAGGGAAGCAAGTTGTCTTTTGAAGCATTTTATAGGTATGCAGTGGTATGACAGAATGTTTGTTGCTATTCGCATTGTAGACGCACACGGTGGAAATATGGCCGACATTAATGCCAGAGGCAGTCAAATACAGAGAAATGGGCTAAGGTGAACTCAAATGGCTAGCCACCGCCACCCTGGTTTTGTGTAGCTGGTTGATTTTAGGATGTTCTGCAAGTCAATGTCCTCTTTTCCGAGCAGCCCCACAAATGTACGGCTGGTTTCATAGTCACCATTTTATATAATAGACAGTACTCCCAGTGTTTCAGCGAACCGGTTAGAATCGTAAAAAGGAGTTCTTAGTTTCACTTCGGTATTAGAATTAAGTATGCGGAAAAAGTGTAGCCCCGAGGATGCGGTAGCTAAATGATTCTTAGCTAAGTTTGTTGAGATGAAAAGAATTGCTGACCAACAAGTTGTGCCGATTATAGATATGCCTTAGTCAGAAAGCTTTCTTTATGAAATGGTGGGCAGGATCGATTAGGATTAAATTCAAGGAAACGGAAGAATTATAGGATGGTACATAACAGAGGTAACGCGAGGGAATTGTAGGTAAGGATAAAGTGAAAGCATTTCATTGTAGGAAGCAACACGATGGTAGACACGTTACCGATATTGCATGTGCTAAAGCAAGGATCATCTACAGTTCGGAATATCTGCTTTGTGTGAAATAACAGACCATTCACTGAATCTGTCTCTCAAAATCGGTGCTGTGACTGCAAATGGGAGGGATTGGGGAGCAGAGGATAACAGAAGTAGTGTGAAGGGGCTGTGATACGGGAAGTCGAGAAGATAGTGGTAGTCATTGGCTACAAATAAAATGTGCATTTAGAGAAATTGGAGTTGATAATATCAACAGCTGGTTGTCGAGAAAGTCGACAGCGGTGATAGTGGTGATGGCTGTAAATTGTAGGGCATTCTGGAAGGGGTTGACCGTGTCAGGAGCGAGGGAAGTGGTGTTCGTACTGTCAACAGTATAAACGTGAATAATCTGAGGATGGTGCCTGTGGATTAGGTGGGTGAGGTTCTGGGCTTCAACGTAAACAACGAGTACATTAATGTACAAGTGTACCCTATTGATGACAGTGATCTGTTTCAAAAAATCGTTAGGAAAAGAGGAACAATTAAACGTTGCTATGAGCTTGGCAGTAGAGGATATTATCCGGGCTGGTTGCCAGATTGAGCGTTGTGGGAGACAGCTACGCAGCGATGCGCGTAGCAGAAATTGTTCTATGTCGTCGCGTTACGGATACATTTTTTTGGCTTCGTACACCATAATTTAATCAATCGTTTTCTTTCCTTTAGCAACGTACGTCTAAACTCACATTAACACCCACATATACTCACACGGATCTCAGTAGTATAACACGCGCCAACAGATTTCGCAGAAAATATTACGAAACCACACAGCATATAAACACACACAACCTCCTTCTTCGCAGTCACACTCACTAGATTTCCTAGACATATACACAGAGAAACGTACCACACAAGCAGCTATGTACTTTTACCTGCATTTCACGCACACCCTTTGCATGACGTTCCTATTTTCTACAATCACTTATACCTCTTGAAAAACGTGACATACACCTCATTTTATGTACTTTACAATTTATCTTCAAAAACATTTTCTCCGCTAACGTCGAAGGACTATTCACCGAAACGTTGAACACATATTGAGTTCATCCTTACAGCGTAAAAATATAACGTATTGCTTCATATACTTGTTCACTGAGTCTATTTATTATATTTGGTTCCTGCTAAAACAAAACAAGTGAAAGATGTTTAAAACCTGTGTTCTATAGCTTTGTTATTGGAGAACTAAATTCATTTGAAAGAAAATAAAATTATATTTGAATGTATTGGGGAAAAAAATTACGAAGTTTTCTTGTTTGTCTTTTTATATTTCTTTCCTTCTTTAAGACATTGCTTAAATTTTGAAAATAGGGATACTGCGTTCAATAGGCATAGCAATAATAAAAAACAGTAATAATAATGATATTTAGGAGAGGAAAGAGATGGACAGGAGGAAAAAAAAAACGAAGTTGAAGATGATGACAATGACGATAACAATAAGAATGACTACCACCACCATCGCTACTACTACAAATGAATTAAGTAGTACATGAGAAAATCGAAAAAAAAACGAGCGCAGAATTATAGGAATAATAATGATGGTGATAATAATAATAATAATAATAATAATAATAATAATAATAATAATAATAATAAGAGAAGAAGAGAAGAAGAAGAAGAAGAAGAGAAGAAGAAGAAGAAGAAGAAGAAGAAGAAGAGAAGAAGACGAAGAAGAGAAGAAGAAGAAGAAGAAGAAGAAGAAGAAGAAGAAGAGAGAGAAAACATGACAGAAAGAACAAATAGAGGCGAAATACAAGTGTTAAAAAGAAATACTGTATATGAACATATTCCAGAAGTGATAATTTTTTTAGGATAGCCATGTGTTATATAAAATATTTTAAACAGTAAACAACATGGCATACATATGTATATGTGTCTGTATAAACGTGTGCGTGTATATGTGTGTGTAAGATGTTATCTATATATATTATATATATAATATATATAATATATATATAACACACAGACACACGCACAACACACGCATATATATATATATATTATATTATATATTATATATATAATATATATACAGAGAGAGAGAGGCCTACGAAAAGTTAAGTTGCATGGGACCGAATCTAACTGCTTTAAATAGTATATATACATTAACATAGAGATAGATAGATAGATAGAGATAGATAGATAGATAGATAGATAGATAGATAGATAGATAGATAGATAGATAGATAGATAGATAGATTGATTGATAGAATGATAGATAGACATATGTACTCTAAATGGTAAACATGACAATTATCAATTTAAAAATATAAACACCCAGAAATTAAATATACGTGGTCTGATCAATAAGTATCCGGACTGTTGCCATAGTAACGAAGCTAAAGCAGGCAAGTGAAGCCGATTGGTATCGATTGACCTTGGAGGTTTAACATTCTAGCTTACTTCCGCTGTTTACAACAGTGCTTGGAAAGAAGGTGTGTAGCGTGTGATCGTAGCTTTGACCATGACTGAAAGTTGAGCAGAGAATCGGCATCAGATTTTGCCTATGTAGAGTTTTTAAGAAGTTTTGATCGTCCTCAACACAATCGAGGAGATTTTCTACAACTGAAACCCGAGTGTCTTTTTGGTCAGTTGTAAGCAGTTTTGGGACAAACTTGGCAGACACGCGTCTCATATCCAAATCGTCCGTGATAATGCATTGAACTGAACTCTAACTAATCTGCACATTCAGTGATAACTCACGAATGGTGATTCGACGATTTCCTTTCAAAACTGCAAACACATCTGCGATATTTTTCTTAGTTCTGCTAGTCACGGGTCTCCCAGAACGTTCGTCAATATCGACATTTTTTCGGCCATCCTGGAAACGTCTGAACCATTCGCCCACAATTGCCTTCATATCTGCTCACCTTGGTTCCTCGCAAAGGCATCGCAGTCTAGGTTCGAAGCATTTGAGCGCTACTAATTGTTTCCCATACTGAGGAGCTCTGAATCTCATCTTTTAACTATATAAATTAAACACAAGGCGGTTGTGTGGTAAGAAGCTTGCTTCCCAACCAAATGAGCCGACCAAAGCATTATGAATAGATTTGGTATCCGGAAAATGAAAGACAGTCGTATATACATATAAATATATATATGTAAGTATGTATGTATGTATGTATGTATGTATGTATTTATGTATGTATGTTTGTATGTATGTATGCATGCATATATATATATATATGAAACAGTTTAAATGTTACGCTTCAAAAAGACTTAACTACGGAAAGTAGCTGAATCTTTTATCGAAATCTTTAATACAAATTTAATAAAATTCAAACGTTACGATTCAACTGCTTTTAAATAAGAAGCAAAATTGGAAGATATCGAAATCTCCAACATGATCAAAGAATTTTGTGAAGATCAATATATAAGATAGAAATAACAAAATTCATAAAATTTGCCTCGTGTCTCGTTACTATATGTTAATGGATCAAATATTGAATCTATCAAATATAATTGCAATTATTTGTATATATCAGCATGGTTTCTATGCATAGATATATACAGGAATATTACACAAGTGCACATAGCTACATACAGCTTGTGAGTGACGTGTGTGGTTCTGATTACACATACATATATATATATATATATATATATATATATATATATATTATATATATATATATATATATAATATATATACATAGAGAGGGAGAGAGAATGTATGTGTGTGAAAGAAAGAGCGAGATAGATAGATGATAGATAAATAGATAAATAGATAGATAGATAGATATATAGATAGATAGATAGATAGATAGATAGATAGATAGATAGATAGATAGATAGATAGATAGATAGATAGATAGATAGATAGATAGATAGATAGATAGATAGTGATACACACATACAAATGCATAGAAATGCATGTGTGTCTGATTGACTGCGGTTGATTGAATATGCAATTACATTGATTATTTAAATACGTGTTTTCTGTCATGCAATTGTGTGTATCTTTATGTTATACTGTGTCGTACATACGCAAATTATCTCACATACACGAAAGTCTAGTTTTGAACTTATCTATATGTAAGTAATCACACATATCACATATGCACTAAACACAGATACACCATATATTCATACATATATATATATGTATATATATATATTATATATATATATATATATATATATATACATATATATATATATATATATATATATGTATATATACATCACAAGCACATACACTTATATATGGACACATGGACATACATATCTAGGGTGCGTGTGTAAGTATGATACGTAACAGTTATGTTCTGTAGCTACATATGATGTAAACATTTCCATACACGTGCAATATATACAATGTATATATGTATGTATAATATATATATATATATATATATGGCGTTTTATACATTGTATAATCCCTTCGAATTTATAATGCTCTCACTCTCTCTCACACACACATACTCTCTCTCAGATCCCCCCATATATATATATATATATATATATATATATATATATATATATATATATATATATATATATATATATATATATATATATATTATATATATATATATGTGTGTGTGTATATAGGTCTTTGTATCTCGGGAGGTTCATTATACCAAATATAAAAGCACGCACTCTTTCGACACACGAATTCCGATGAAGAGTCTTGCATACGAAATATAAAAAGAACAAAATAAATACATACATACACCCGCACATACACACGCACGCACGGATACTCGCGCGCGTACACGTACACACACATGCTACAGTTACATTTAAGATTTTCGAACCAAACAGTTATACACATCCTTCCATTTTATAAGATGTGGTTTTAGGTAGGTTATACCACATCTAAGTATGAAATGTAATTCCCTGTCTCTCTTAATGCTCATTAGGAGTCCTGATAATCTATTAATTTTCGCACTCACCAACCTGAGGGAAAACGTTGCTGAGCTCTTAATTCTACTTTACATGTAGATTCAGTCTTACGTTCACAGGTGTGTAAAATAATATATATATATATATATATATATATAATATATATATATATATATATATATATATATATGTATATATTATTAATATATATATATTATATATAAAGTCAAGTCGTCGTGTGTCTGTCTCCTACGATTTAGATTCCTAACTACTCCCACATTTTGCGGTGCAGTTTAACCAAAACCGGGTATCTTATAGTCGTGATTCATATCGAGCCCTTCTGGGTATTAGCGCGCGTCTTACAATGAGTCTACGATTTAAAAAAAAAGTTACCATCATTTTTTCCATTTTAATGCATTTTTCGCTATTATATAAGGGAAGTAACTCTCTAAAAATGAACACGATGAGTCAACGATTTAAAAAAAAATTACCATAATTTGTTTTCCATTTTTAATGCATTTTTTAAAATATTTTTTTGGCTATAACTCTCTAAAAATGCTTATATAGTTATTTCCTTTACAAATCCGAGCAACGCCGGGCGATACTGCTAGTATATATAAATATATATATATATATATATATGTATGTATAAATTTTCTTTTCAATGTGTCGCCGCTGTGGTTAGCAAATATTGCAAATATGCTATGCTTTGAATCTACATCTAATGTTCATAAAAGTAGTTAGTGGGCAGTCAGTGCGCAGATAGCCGGCGTGTTTGTCCATGTGCGACGTGCGTCATCGACGATGTATATATGTATTTACGAGTAGGTCCTATATACGTACAAACTTACATTTATGAGCGTGTCCGTAAGTATTTCTCTGTGTATAATACATGTACGATGGCTTGATGGCTTGTATGTACATATGTTTGTACGAGCCTACATCTATATATATATATATAACGGGAAGCTTTATGAAAATAAACAAAAGACGAAGGCAGGTGGAATACAAACAAACAATTGTTTTAGTATGGCGCTCAGGAATATAAATAAAACAAGTCTTTTACATTTCGAGCCTACGCTCTTCGACAGAGAGATACACAGAAAAGAAACACGGAGAGAAACAAGGAAAGAAAAAAATACGTGCAGAAGCTAGCGATTCAACATGGCGATATGTATATGGCTTGTAGACTTGCGAGAGGTATCCTCTGTATATAGAATGCATTTCGTAGTGCTCAAGAGATTTAGACATGAGCAGGTAGAGGAGTAAATGTAGGGACAAGTAAGTTAAGCAAATCGATATATAAAATATATTAAATACATTTGATGTATTTAATATTTTCCGTATATAAGGCGGCGAGCTGGCAGAAACGTTAGCACGCCGGGCGAAATGCTTTCCGGTATTTTGTCCGCCTTTACGTTCTGATTTCAAATTCCGCTGAGGTTGATTTTGCCATTTATCCTTTAGAGGTCGGTAAATTAAGTACCAGTTGCGTACTGGAGTCGATCTAATCGACTGGCACCCTCCCAAAAATTTCGGACCTTGTGCCTAGAGTGGAAAAGAATATTTTTAATATATGTTTATATATTTGTGCGATCGTATGAATATATATATGTATGTATAAATGTATGTATGTATGAAGTAAATGTGTTCGTGTGTATGCGTGCGCGCGCATATATGCGTGAAGTATATTGGTATATTCGTGAAGGCGC
>NC_043011.1:49983062-49985562 GCF_006345805.1 Octopus sinensis
AATATATTATATATATATATATATATATATATAATATATATATATATATATATATATATATATATATATATATACATGTTTAATATACAAAAATGTTCAGATGGAATGAAGCTTTTCAGGAGACCAGGATGACACATGCAAGACTCAACACACATTTAAAGAAAACTGTTGCGACTGAAAAAGTGAATTGAGACATTCACCTTTTGTGTGCGCAGTTTATGATGGACCATGACTTTATTTTGCTGGGTTCAAATCTCATTTGCGCACTCATGAAAAAGAAACGTCCACCAACTACTCTGCCTATATATCGGTGTACACCTTTTAATGCTATGTATGACATAAGTTCTACAAATCTAAGGGAGGTCTCAAAAGATATTTGAGGATCCACAAAGATCAGAACATAACTGCAGCTCTTGGTGGTCCAGATATGCAATTTATATGGGTGTCTTCTCAATACATTGCCTGGCTTAAAAAGCCTCATCAGATGCCATGATGCAACTAAGGTGTCAGTACAAGAGGTGGTAAGACTCTGCATAAAGAGTAGACAAACCACCATGTATATTTAGTTATAAGTGTGCTTGTGCCTACCGGACATATAATGCTAGTTATATAACTTTGTTGCATATAACTATATATCTTCAATATTACTTTCAAAATATTCTCAAAATTATGAAAATAACTTTAGATTTCAAAATTCCCTTGCACATAGCTTTAACCAGATATATATAAACATAATTCAATTTTGTGAGCAAACAAGGCTCACATTCGCTTCAGGCTGACAATTCTCTGCAGCATATGTCATTCGTGTCTCATGGGCAAGCTGGTACTCGTCTTCCAGTTGGTTGAGAATACAACGAACACGATATTTCGGAATGAACACATAAATATACAGTCTAGAGAAACAACTTATAAGATCGGAATGAATAAATGAATATACAGAATAAGGAAACGAATTACAAGGATTTATCTCCCTTGCAGTACTTCTGGCCACATTCAAGTTTATGAATAAATATATGACAATGAATACACATATATATATACATATACATGTACACCCATGCAGAACATGTGAATATATACACACACACAAATATACACACACACACATACACACACTCACTCACACCTGCGTTATGCATTTTGTTCGTGTTTGAATTTCAGCACATTATTGTTTGTATTTGCACATATGTGCTTTTGATTGCAGAGTTACACATATGTTGATTCGAAACTTGATCCATGGTGTTGAGAATCCATATAATAACATGTGGTGTCATACACATATGTATATAACCACACACACCTATTCAAATATACATACACATATTCATACATACACATATTCATACACACACATACATATGCATATATATATATTTATTTGTATAGATAGATAGATAGATAGATAGATATACATACATACAAAAATCTCTCTCTCCTCTCTCTCTCTCTCTATATATAATATATATATATATATATATATAGTGTGTGTGTAAAAAAAGCTTGCTTACTCACCACATGATTCCGGGTCCAGTACCATTGCACCTTGGCCTGGCGTCTAGACAGAAACTTAAAATGGCCCATCGTATATATATATATATAATATATATATATATGTGCGTGTGTGTGTGTGTGTGTTTGTGTCTTTGTCTCTGTGTGTGTGTGTGTGTCTGTCTGTCTGTGTCAGTGTGTGTCTGTGTTGTACTACCACCATCGCTTGAGAACCGATGTTGGTGCGTTTACGTCCCCATAAGCCAGCGGTTTGCCAAACGGGGGCCAATAGAGTAAGTACTTGGCTTATAAGGAATAACTTCTGCGGTCGATTTCTTCGACTAAAGGCAATGCTCCCACATGGCCGCAGTCAATCTACTGCAACAAATAAAAAATAAAAGAGTATAATTGCAACTGCATCACGCATTTTGTTCATGTGTCTGCGCCCGCACATGACTTATTGTGTTCTAACACGTGGTTGGAATAGTGTAGTGCATCGGTTTTTATATCAATGATATTTATATTACAGAACTCTTTCAACACTCACACATACACATATATATCCACAAATGTTCCCTATTAGGGCAACAAAAATACTGTTTAATTGTGAAATTGATTTCTGAAGAAATTTCTTTAGCTGCTATTTCTAATGAGTTCAGTATGTGGCAAAGTAATTTATTTTACTAAGCCCTTATATATAATGTAATATTTTGAATTCGCCTATAATGGTCCCTTTACATACTGAATACTTGGTGAAATTGATTAATAATTAATTAATTTTACCCTCAATTGTTGAAATTATAATTCATCTCTCTCTGCTAAATTCTGCGTTAATACATGGTGTTTGTCAATTTTAACCACGCTGGTGGAAAGGGGAGAGCAGAAATTCTTCGCTTGCATATTCGAATTTGATAGCACTTTTAGTTCGAGCAGAATTCTAGAGGTGATTAGAAGCCGAAAGGGTGTGCTCCCGACTTTCAGTGTTCCCAAATCCGATTCAAGGAATTCTGAG